>NC_054378.1:114758188-114853188 GCF_017654675.1 Xenopus laevis | reverse complement strand
TTTCTGAGTACAGGCAGTCACCAGTTTAAGTATGAGATAGGGTCTTTAGGTTTGTTCTTAAAGTGATACACTAAAAATTTTATTTTCAAAATATTAATGTACATTAAAAGTTACCTATGGGTCATGTTGATCATTTTTAAGTAATTGTTACTTAAAGTTCCTTAACCTGACTGTTTTGCCAACCTGACTGTCCCTTAACCTGTCAAAGTTTCTAATGCTAACGGACTCCGGCTATACAAAAATGGCAGCCCCCTCGTAGAGAATCTTGGGGGTAAGAAAGGAAATGTAAAAGCATCTGGCAAATACTTTTATGGCAAAATTATGAATCATATGCAAAGACAATATTATGATAAAAAAAAAAAAAAAAGTTATTTTCTGGTGTCAGTATCGCTAAGTTGAATTTGTATGTAAGTTGAAACATGTACATTTGCTTATTAAATGCAAATTAGACCGATGTTTGTCTTAACATAGTATATATTTTTACCTTTATGTGCTCTGCAGTAGGCAACACACACCAGAAGGGGATTGGGGTAGGTGGGTTATTAAAGCTAAATGCTAATAAAAGTCAAGCAAACCATAGTATATAAGTGTGAGTTGTAAGTAAGTCAGGTGTATGTAACTCAAGGACTCCCTGTACCTGTATTTTACTTCTAAATGTAACAGAACAGTTATTAAAGGGGTTGTTCACCTTCCAACACTTTTTTTTCAAGATCCGTTGTTTTCAGATAGTTCACCAGATATATACACTTTTTCTGGATACTGAGCTGCTAAAATCTGTATTTCTTTTGAACAGTCTGAAAACAACTGAACTGAAAAAGTGTTTGGAAGGTGAACAATCCCTTTAAAGGAGAAGGAAAGGCTAAAACTAAGTAAGCCTTATCAGAAAGGTCCATCTAAATATACCAGTAATCCCCCAAAGTAGTGCTGCTCTGAGTCCCCTGTCAAAAGAAACACTTCATTTCTTTCCTTCTATTGTGTACACATGGGCTTGTGTATCAGACTTCCTGCCTTCATCTTAAACCTCATTGCCCTGGGCAAGAACATGCTCAGTTTGCTCCTCTCCCCCCCACCCCTCCCTTCTCTACTGTAATCTGAGCCCAGAGCAAGGAGAGACACAAGCAGGAAGTGATGTCACACCATGTTAATACTGCTGCTCCTATCCTAAACAAACAGAGAGTTTCTAGATCTTTTTACTCAAGTATGGTAAAACATTCTACAGAATAAATATAGCATTCTAGCTTGCACTATTGCAGCTAATCTATCGGCAATAAAATGCCTCCGTAGCTTTCCTTCTCCTTTAAGTTTTACTTTAGCTGACGTCAAGGAAATATTTTTGGTTGCCGTTTGGTACTTTTAGTTGTGGCTTTTTATATTAAAACAGACATTATTTAAAGTAGAACTAAATCCTAAAAATGAATGTGGCTAAAAATGCCATATTTTGAATACTGAACTTATTGCACCAGCCTAAAATGGCAGCTTGTCAATAGCAGCAATGATCCAGGACTTCAAACTTGTCACAGGGGGTCACCATCTTGGAAAGTGTCTGTGACACTCACATGCTCAGTGGGCTCTGAGCAGCTGTTGAGAAGCTAAGCTTAGGGCTCGTCACTAATTATCCAGCAGAAAATGAGCTGCCCCTGTAATATAAGATGATGCTACAGGTTTGCTGATTATTAAATTCTGATGCTAATTGCACTGGTTTCTGTGCTGTCATGTAGTAATTGTATGTATTAATTACTAATCAGCCTTATATTGTGACATTTCTATTCTATGTGTACTGTATATTGTGAGTGGGTCCCTAAGTTCAGTAACTAACAGCAGCACAGAGCATGTGCAGGGAATCAGTAGAAAAGAAGACTGGGAGCTACTGGGGCATATTTGGAGACACAGATCTTTACTGCTAAAGGACTGTGGTTGCTTTGGGCTGGTACAGAAGACCAAAACATAATGTACAACATTTTTAGCCTACTTCTTTAATCAAGCTTTATTTCTCCTTTAAAAGAAAAAAACATTCTTTAATTGCCTTGACATTAAATATACAAATATTGATTTTTAAGATTAAAATCCATATATTTCACAGTTAATAAATTTAAATCTTTGTTTGTATGTTTAGAGACAGTAAGGGCAGCTAATTCCTGTTTATGGATGACACTATGGTGCCTCCAGGTTTTATGTGTGTGGAAATAATAATATGCTAAACCACAAAAATACCATGTCGATGTTTCTGCTGCTTTCTGAGCAGCAGTAGCCCCTAGAGCAGGGGTGTCCAAAAGGCAGATTGGGATCTACCAGTAGACCATTAGCTGGTGATCAGTAGATCTCAAGACACTGTCAACAAACAGCTTGTCTAAATCACCCTCCTATTTCATGCTTTCCATTCAGATATTTATGTTAAGGTTATATAAGAAATAGTTGTTGTTGTTTTCTCATAAATTAATATTTAAATAATAATATTTTCTCATTAATCCGTATTTAAATAATATTTTCCATGGAATAGAATTCTTTTATTGATGTAGATCCTAATGAGACAACATCACTAAAGTATGGGCACTCCTACGTTAGAGAGAGTGAGGCTGTCACTGTTAAGTGACATTTCAAAATAGAAGACAGACTCGCAACTGCAAAATACCTGCGTGATCTTTTAATATTGTGGCATTCATTTAAGGTCGAATTTCGAATTTTTAAACTCTATTACATTCAAATATACTCGTAATTCGACTGGGGGTTATTTATATATAAAAAAAAGTTGAATATCTAAAACACGGACGAATTTTACTGACTCAAAAACTTGAATCAAATTCGACTAAACTCGATTCAAGTTTTTTTCTATGAAAAAAACTCGAATGTCAGGAAGGCTACTAACATGTCCAAATTGGTCCCTGGATCTCTCCCATTGACTTATACATAAACGTGGCAGGTTTTAGGTGGCAAATAGATGAATTTCAGTTCCTAAAGTGCCAGAGTATGATAAATCTCTAAATTCGAATTTGAATTCAAATTAAAACTCAAATCAAGTTTGGATAATTCACAATTGGAATTTGACAGTTTTGACTATAAAAAAAAAATCGACCCTTAATAAATATGCCTCTTAGTCTTTTTTTTTTTTTCAAATAAATGTATGATGCCTTTGCATTTCATTTTTTCACAGTTTAACCAAAGATATGACTGGGAAGGATGACAGCTACAGAGGTCCAGCTGTGAGAGCACTCTGCAAAATCACAGATGTATGCTTCCGTTTTAGTTAAATGCCTTAGAATTAATTGATTCAGATAATGATTGGCATGCTGTAATTCCGAATTTCTCTCTTTTTTTTTTTTTTTTTTTTTTTTTTTTTTTTTAGAGCACCATGCTACAGGCTATTGAACGTTACATGAAACAGGCCATAGTAGACAAAGTATCAAGTGTGTCCAGCTCTGCACTTGTCTCCTCATTGGTAAACACATTTTATTTAATCTGAAGATGATTGAATATAATATTTTAAAGTGTATCTAGCAAACTGCCTGGTAGTTGTACTATGTCCCTAAAACCACAAGTTGTTCTAACCTGCCCATATTGTGAGAGACAGAGGTGATTGGCCTGTGGGTGTCTCAAAGCATTTCTAAGTTGGTTTACAAAGTATCTTAGTGCAGTTATGCTTTGTGGTAAATGCAAATGTTTAGCTGCCAATTTTTGAGCAGTTAATGCCCACATATGCCATAGTCTGCTGGATGGGGAAAAGCTCAGAATAATACTTGTGGGAGAACTCCAAAGTTCAATATTTTCCACCATTTTATATGAGTCAATTTGTCAGAATGTGTTTAGTTTTTTTTAACAGCTAAACACTATTCTCCCCCCCCCCCATTCTGTTCAGTGAGGTGGTATTGAGCAATAACAACCATCCCAATTCTTAAAGGAACAGTTCAATGTGAAAATAAAAACTGGTTAAATAGCTGTGCATAAAAAACGTTCTAATATAGTTAGTTAGCCAAAAATGTAATGTATAAAGGCTGGAGTGACTGAATATGTAACATAATAGCCAGAACACTACTTCCTGCTGTACAGCTCTCTAACTGTGAAGGGGGCCACATGGGACATAACTGTTCAGTGAGTTTGTAATTGATCTCAGCATTTAGCTCAGATTCAAAAGCAACAGTTATGACCCATGTGCCCCCCCTCAAGTCTCTGATTGGTTACTGCCTGTCACCAATCAGTGGAAACCAAGAGAGCTGCAAAGCAGGAAGTAGTGTTCTCGCTATTATGTTACTCATCCAGTCACTCCAGCCTTTATACATTACATTTTTGGCTAACTAACTATATTAGAAACATTTTTTATTTTGCACAGGCTATCTATTTAGCCAGTTTTTATTTTTATACGGAACAATTCCTTTAATATATATTTCATAGGGGGGGGCTAATTTGATAAAGAAAATGAACATATTTTTATTGAGAGAAAAACAATTTATATAATGGACCTTTTGTTTTTCTTTCATGCCAAATGCCGCATTTTACTTACGAATATAACCACTTCTATGTTTGTTTTCCCCACAGCACCTACTGAAGACCAGTTTTGACGTAGTCAAACGTTGGGTAAATGAGGCCCAAGAGGCAGCTTCCAGTGACAATATAATGGTTCAGGTATAAACTGACATTAATGGGGTTATTTATCAAAATCCATTTTTTTTTTGTTAATAAAAAAAGTCAGACCAAACTAGAATCCCTGATTTGACATTATTTATTATTAAAAAAAGCTTGATTTTAATTTGTTTCAGGTAAAAACTCGATTAAATGGAGTGAAAACCAGAATCGTGCAAATTTTTTTTTCTCCCCTAATTGCTTGATTTTTTCCTGCTTTTTCCCAAAAAGTTTTCAAATTTTTGACCAAAAAGGTTAGATTTTCGGGCTAATTCCAGCGCAGACCACAGAAACTTCAAAATAGGATAGTGACCTCTGCTATTGACTTATACACAACGTGGCAGGTCTGAGATTTTTGGATTCTGGCTTTTTGCTGCATCTCAAAACTTTCTAGTTTTTAAAAAAAAAAAAAAAAAAAAAGACTGACTGGAGTTTGGTGAAGAACCCCAAAAATCCCATACAGTATTTCTGACCTAACTGGTATTCCCATTTAATACCCTCTAATATTTTAGTATCATGCTTTGGGCCTGCTCTACCATGTGAGAAAAAATGACCGGCTGTCTGTTAACAAGATGCTAAGCAAATTCATGCGACATGGTCTGAAGTCCCCCTTTGCCTATTGCATGATGATCCGTGTGGCTAGCAAGCTGCTGGATGAAGAGGACGGAAGGTAATTACACCTTTGTTAAAATCTACAAACTAATAGATACTTTAAGATGCCTTCTTAACAACCCTTTTTCTTCCAGTCGGGACAGTCCTTTGTTTGATTTCATTGAGAGCTGTCTGAGAAACAAACATGAAATGGTTGTCTATGAAGCTGCATCAGCCATTGTGAACCTACCTTCCTGCACTGCCAAAGAGCTTGCTCCTGCTGTGTCTGGTAAGCTCATTTCATTTGATCAGGGAAATGCTCATTTCAATGATAGCCTAATAATATGTGGGATAACCTAAGGCCTCTGGCAGATGTAGCAATTTCAGGTGTTTTCCTACCGCTGTTTTTCAATATTAAACCACCAATTGCTTCCTGCAGCAGCTACTCATAAAGCACATGAAATGTAGATGTATGTCCTTTTCAGGAAGAATATTGCACACATCAGACAATGCCGGCATGTGGTATTTAGTCTAGGTGATCTGCACTCTGCTCATTTGCTGTGCCTAAAGGTGGCCATACACGGGCCGATAAAAGCTGCCGACAGACCGAATCGGCAGTTTATTGGTCCGTGTATGGGGGCCCCCGACGGGCTTCCCCGATCGAGATCTGTCCGAAAGTCGGCCAGATCTCGATCGGATGGGACTAAAAAATGCTGTTGGATCGCGGCTACATCTATTCGTTGATTCAGTCCCGCGATCTGACCTCCTGTTCACTAGGATCCGTTTGTTGGGCCCTAGGGCCCACGATTGGATCAGCCTGATATTGCCCACCTCAAGGTGGGCATATCGGTCGCCAAACGAGCGAATCTCTCGGTGTATGGCCACCTTAAGTCTACTTTCAATTTGAGTAAAATACAGAACACAGCAAGACCATGGGTCATCTTAAACAACTCCTATAGTAGTGTTACTTTGCATAAATTCCTATATTTTTCTATTTCTTTGTAAACTCCTTATCGAAAAACCTTCCTATTGCTGTTTTTTGGGGTTTTTTTTGTATGTAATCTTTATTTTCATTGTACATCTCCCATTGATTGTACAGGATGTTGAGTATTGTACAGAATTGTGGAATATGTTGGCGCTTTTTAAACACTATTATTAAATTTTAATAATAATATGCATTTGAGCTTCCATGCTGCTTATCAGTTAGTTTACAATGAAATATCACCCAGAGCAACACAGGGAAGGACATTTATCAAAGGTCGAATTTTGAATTTGTGAGTTTTTAAAAATGTATTAAAAAATTGAATTTGCAAAACTCTGGTGAATAGGATCAACCCGAATACTCGAATCAAATTCAAATCGAATTCAATTCGAGTTTTGAAAACTTGATTAGAGTATATTCTCAGAAAAAAGCTTGAATTTCAGGAAGGCTGCAAACAACTCTCAATTGATCCCTGGACTTCTCTGCTTGACTAAAACAAAGTCAAATTCGAGTTCTTAAAGGGCCGGAGTATGATAAATCTAGAAAATCTAATTCGAATTTTTTAAAAATTCGTATTGATTTTGAACAATTCCCTAGTCTAATTTGACAGTTTTGGCCATAAAAAAACCTCAAAAATTTAATTTTCAATTCAACCCTTGATAAATCAGCCCCTAAAACTGATTGTAGTGACTGGGTTATAAGACATGGTAGCATGTCTGCTTTGCATTACTGCACAAAAACATCACTAATATATGAGTGTATCTTGTATTTTATAGAATACATTGTACAGGTATGGGAGCCATTATCCTGAAACCTGCTATCCAGAAACTTCCTTGTTGCAAGTGATTAGGAATCATTGCCAAAAATATTTAATATAAATGATTTTATTGATTTCATAGTTACATTTTTTTGCATTCTATAGTGTTACAGCTGTTCTGCAGTTCACCAAAAGCTGCCCTTCGGTATGCTGCTGTCCGTACTCTCAACAAGGTAACGTTTGTATTTCTTTATTTGAAGTTACAGTAAATCTTGAACACATATAACAAGTTTTTCTAGAGAAAATTTTACCAGAAGCATTATCATGGACTATTGGTCTTGCCAATCTCTGACAGAAAATATATGTTAGGTTTTGGGGTTTTTTTATGTACAGAAAAAATTATGTTATTTGTAGTTGTAAGCACCAGTACATAAATGAGCCAATCTGTCACATTTCAGCCATGACCTGCAGCCCAAAACTGAGCTGTGGAAGAAATTGGAAATTTGTGGAAATGCTTATGATTCCTCTTGTGTGTTTTATCAGTGATGTTTCTTTAAATAAACAGTTCTCATATTTCATATTTCTAATGTTCAAGACTTTACTTACTCATATCGTCTTTATTGATTGCGTCAGGCAATACGTGAGTTGATATTAGGTGCTAGCCCCTACAGACCAACATGGTATCTTATTGGCACATGCATGGAGACAAGCAGACAGCCTGCCCAATTTATATGTGGTCAAATTTGGACAGCTAACTGTTGTGCAGGTTTGCAAGGCCTTTTATGCTAATAACTCCCAACTTGTCTCCATATGCCCCATTAAAACATAATTGTTGGCCCAGGGACAAATTAGCACAAATTGACCCACCACAGGGTAAAAAAGTTGGGTGAATCTTTTAGCGTATGGCAAGCTTTATATTTTAGTTTACTTAACTTGGTTATAGGTGGCCATGAAACACCCATCAGCAGTTACTGCCTGCAACTTGGACTTAGAGAACCTGGTGACAGATTCTAACCGCAGCATTGCTACTCTAGCCATCACTACGCTGCTGAAAACTGGCAGTGAGAGCAGCATCGACCGGCTCATGAAACAGATTTCATCTTTCATGTCAGAGATCTCTGATGAGTTCAAGGTAAGAAGTAATTTCTTTGTAATTGAATTTAAGCACCGTTTGTTTGAAATTGTTCAGTATAAAAATAAAAACTAGGTAAATAGATAGACTGTGCAAAATAGAAAATGTTTTTAATATAGATAGTTAGCCAAAAATGTTCTATATAAAGGCTGGAGTGACTGGATGTGTAACATAACAGAAGAGAACACAACTTCCTGCTTTTCAGCTCTCTTTGTTTCTACTGATTGGTTACCAGGCAGTGACATGAGGGGGGCACATGGGTCAGAACTGTTTGCTTTTGAATCTGAGCTGAATGAGGATCAATTGCAAACTCACTGAACAGTTACTGTATGTCCCATGTGGCCCCACTTAAAGGAGAACTAAACCCCCTTGCTTATAAAAACCCCTACCCTCCACAGTTCCCCCCCCCCCCCCGCACAGGTGTTAACATCGGTAAATGCCCCTAAGCCTGCACCGGACCAAACTGATTTTGAAAGGCCAGGGTGTGCTGGTGGGCTTTGTGTTTTGGACTGTTATGTTAGACATCTGGCCACTCCAGGCTTTTATAAATTACATTGAAGGCTAACTAACTATATTAGAAATGTTTTTTATTTTGCACAGCCTATTTATTTGTTTAGTTGTTATTTTTACACTGAACTGTTCCCTTAAAATAATTTACCCATGTATTGACAGCATGGGTAAATAAGTTGGTTCTGTCGAGTTTTAATTTCAACAATTTCTTTTCTTTTCAATAGGTGGTAGTGGTTCAAGCAATCAATGCTCTCTGTCACAAATATCCACGCAAGCATTCCATCATGATGAATTTCCTATTTACTATGCTGAGAGAAGAGGTATGATGTCTAGTAATCTCTTTAAACTATGGTATGCTTTGCATTGCCTGTGAACAAACACACAGCATAGATCAGAGGTGATCATCTGCATTTATTAAAATATGTGGTTACAGAATTTACTGGCCCATTGCAGCTAAGCATTTTTTTTATACCAGGGAGGATAAAGATACCCTTACTTTTGAGTCTCATTTATAATTTTCTTTTTATGGATATAAAATCCTCAGATTAGAAGAGGGTCCAGTCCAGCATCTGCAGAACCTGAACTGCAGATAACAATAGTTCCAGAATAGACTGCCTTAGGTTCTGAGACCAGAGCAGGCTTGTTTAAGTATGTCTCTACATAGTACTTTGAAACAATTGTTGCCCTTCAAAGAACTCAAAATAACTGGACAGCATACTGTTCTTTCTTTACTCACCCAGGGAGGATTCGACTACAAGCGGGCAATTGTTGATTGTATAATCAGCATCATTGAAGAGAACCCTGAAAGCAAAGAGACAGGGCTGTCCCACCTTTGCGAATTCATCGAGGACTGTGAGTTTACAGTTCTGGCCACTCGCATCCTTCACCTTCTGGGACAGGAAGGCCCAAGGACCAACAATCCATCTAAATATATTCGTTTCATTTATAACCGGGTCGTACTGGAAAATGAAGAAGTTCGAGCAGGTGGGTAACACTATGGATCCTTCTGTACATTGCTGCTCTTTTACTTTCTTACATTGCAAATATATCTATAACCTGCATTAGAAAAAGGATGTTTCTCTGCATTCTACACACTACACACTCTCCATCTAATTTTCTTTTGTCTTTTAGGAGCTGTCAGTGCTTTGGCCAAATTTGGAGCTCAGAATGAAGATATGTTACCCAGCATCTTGGTACTATTAAGGAGGTATGATGTGTTTCCCAAAGCGCCTGTTTTGTCAGTGTAGATGTTTGTAGTCTATCCGGAGGCAGGACAAACAAATTAGCTTCACCAGCCCAGTATAGCTTTAGAACTCATCATTTTCCAGAAAGGCATTTGATTTTCTAGGGCTCTATTGATATTCCCCATCTGTTTTGCCGTAAAGGAGAAAGAAAGGCTAAAATTAAGTAAGCTTTATCAGAAAGGTCTATATAAATACACCAGTAAACTGTCAAAGTAATGCTGCTTGGAGTCCTCTGTCAAAAGAAACACTGCATTTCTTTCCTTCTATTGTGTACACATGGACTGCTGTATCAGACTTCCTGTTTTCAGCATAAACCTCCAGGGCTTGAGCATGCTCAGTTTGCTCCTCTGTCCCTCTCTCCCTCCCTTTTCTCTCCTCCCCTCCCTGACTCAGGCAGGAAGTGATGTCACACCAAGCTAATATGGCAGCTGCCATCCTAAACAAACAGAGCTTCTAGAGCTGTTTAGTATAGTAAAGCATTCTGCAGAATAAATATAGTGTTATAGCTTGCACTATTGTGGCTAATCTATTGGCAATAAACTGCTTTGGTAGCTTTCCTTCTCCTTGAAAGTGGACATGTTAGGCAAAAATGTTATCCCCAACCCAGGTGTGGTCTAATAGAACCCACACTACAGTTGGGGGAAACAGTAGCTTTTTTTTATTAAATATTGCCCAGCGCCAGTGCTAGGCCACCCGCACCGGGGCTCCCGGTACAAGCGGCCATGTTGGGGCACACGCATGCGCAAAATGAGTAAATGCCGGGACTTGCTCATCATGCGCATGCACGTGATGGCAGAAACATTTTAGCGCATGCGCTCTAACTGATATGGCTGCTTGTACTGGGAGCTCCCTCCTGGTGCGAGTGTCTTAGCGATGGCAGGGGCAATTAAAAAAAGGGAAAACAACTACTGTTCCCCCAAGCTCAGTTAGCCCGTACCTTTGGTTGGGGATTTTTTGCCCAACAGGTGCCCTTTAAGTCGATTTGTTCCATGAGATGTGGATAGGACATCTTTTTCTTGCCAACTGCTATTTGCTAAATTGGCTGGTGGCATTTTTTTTAAATATAGTCCTTGGTGGGCAATGTTTCCTCTAAGCTGTGCTCTTGAGCACGCGGGCACACATTCTGAGGCCAGCTCACACAATAAATTGTGGTTCTCACAGAATTGTGTGTGAAAATGCAAAACTTTTTTATCAATTCTGACCTGAGCACACTTGTTTTAAAAAAAAAAAATGCTCACACAAATTTAAAATTGTGCACAAAATATTTCTTTTGCACACACAGCCAAGAGGGAATTAGAGGGAACATTGCTGGTGGGCACGTCTCTTTTACACAGGTAATTAGGTTAAGGAGGCCAGAAATGTATATAAGCAAAATTGTTTAGGAGATGGGTCGCATGCATTACTAGCATGCTTAACCAGCTGGTGTCACTGCCAGTGCGGAATGTGGAGCTTGTCATGTCACCATTGCTAAACTAAAATGTTTAATTCAGAAAATGCCCCTACAGGAAAAGCAAAAACTCTTAAAAATACCTATGTATTATATTATTATGCAGCATTTTGGAAAAACTGACTGGCAGTGAAAGATTTAAAACACTTATGCAGTTAAAATACCTAAAGTTGGATTGAGTATTGCACTGTGCTGCAGATCTGCTCCACCCAGTTTTACTTTCTGCAGATATTTGTAATCCCTCTAGTGAGGGTATACTCGTGGTCATGTTAGAAGCCTGATAATATTACACATGATTCTTCACACCGTATATGCAGCAAGCCAAACCAAAAACATACACATTTGCTGACTTATATTCTAGTCTTTATGGTTTATTTGCATGTGGGCTACCTGTTGGCTTTTAGTTACTAGGTGTGCCAAATATTCTGTTTGATACCTTGGATCATTTACCATTGTAGGTGTGTGATGGATGATGATAATGAAGTGAGAGATCGAGCTACCTTCTATCTAAGCATCCTAGAGCAAAGACAGAAAGTTCTCAATTCTACATACATCCTTAATGGTATGTAAATAAGCTGCACATGATATGGATCCCCCCCCCCTCAAAATAAGATGTAGGGCTTTGGACACACAACTGTCTTGTTTTCTTTCCCTTGTATGCAGGTCTGACTGTGTCAGTTCCTGGGCTGGAGAGGGCTTTGCAGCAGTACACTTTGGAGCCTTCTGAGAAACCATTTGACCTAAAAGCTGTACCTTTGGCTACTGCACCCATCGCAGAACAAAGAACAGGTGGGCAAAGAATGCCGTTGCATAACTATAGTAGTGATTTAATGTTCAGTATACATTTGGTCATATTTAAAGCATTTGATATACGTGTTTAGGAATTGGTATCATCCCTGGTGCACTAATCACAAGCATTTTATTTTGGAATGATTAGATAATGTTCCTGCCGCAACAGTAAGGCAGCCAGAAAAAGTGGTATCCGGCAGACAAGAGATATTCCAAGGTACGTAAAGTTCCTTCATAACTAATACACAGAATTCACAGTTCAGAGGTAAAGTCTTCAACCCAGAAAATACCCCTTTGGTATATAATCAGAGCTGGAGGATATATCACATTGTTTCTGAGGCTTCACTCGGAATAGGTCCTGCCATTTTCATGTACACTAAAGGTGGCCATAGACACACAGATAATATCGTACAAAACGAATTTTCGTACAATATTCTGTGCGTGTATGGTGGGAAAAGAGCCAACTGATATTGGCAGAAGACTTGGATATCGATCGGCTCATAGATGGGGCTGGACAGAAAATTTTAATCAGGTGCCTTTGAAGGCACCCAAACATCGGCCATTGTTAGTGCTGAATCAGATACAGGTAGAATTCTATTGTTTCTACCTGTATATCTTACGATTCAGCTCTACACGTGTGTATTGAAACGAACGCTCTTTCTTGGAAACATCTTTTCCAAGGAAGATTGTAATTGTTACGTCTATGGCCACCTTAAGGCCCATGCAGTTCCGCACAGATCTGGGACCACTTTAGCAGCTTATTTGGCATCCTGTCTTTGTGTTCCCTGGTGTTTCAGGTTTACATTTTTTTTCTCCCAGAACAACTTGCTGCCATTCCAGAGTTTAAAGAACTTGGGCCTTTGTTTAAGTCCTCTCCAGAGCCTGTGGCCCTAACGGAATCTGAGACAGAATATGTCATCCGTTGTACTAAGCACACTTTTGTTAATCACATGGTGTTCCAGGTGAGTTTTAGAAGGGAAAATGTTGTTAGCATTGGAATGTCATTATTTTACTGCTAACGTGTAGATTTGTAGACTAAAGCGAGTCATATAAATAAGGAATGCACAGAAGCCAAGATCTGGTAGAATACCAGGGTTTCTTTTTCATATTTCTGATTTGGCTTATTAATTGTCAAATGTCTAATCAGAATGTGAAAGGGGAAAGGATTCATTGTTTTCTTGTCATAATGTTTTTGATTGTCCAAATCTGGCATAAAATATCTGCATCTACAATGAGCTGACTTACGGCGATTGCCGCTCAGAAGTACAAAGGTCTTTTTTTAGATGAAGCTTTGCCCCATGATATGTAGAACAGCAGTCACTAGACTCTTATTGAGGCTTATAAGTAGGGAGGGGAAATTAAACAGCATTCTGAAAAGCACGGAAAGGTGAGTTTAAGGGTCAGGGCAAAAAGGCAGATTCAGGGAGATTACTCACCCATCCACAAATCTCCTCTTCTTCGGGGCGACTAATCTCCCTGGACTGCCTCCCCTGCCTTCCCGCCACTTCAGGCGAATTCGGAAAACGAAGCGCTCCGGGTGCCATCCCGCCGGCAATTTCGATTCTAGCAGGCGGAGAGGCAGTTCGGGGAAATTAGTCGCCCTGAAGAAGAGGAGATTTGTCGCCCGGCGACTAATCTCCCTGAAGCTGCCTGTGTGCCCTGACCTTTAGACTTAACTGGGGTGAAATAATTGTTAATGTAACCTTTATGCACCCATCAAAATTAAAATGCTTCTGTGGATGTTCAACCAACCATGGGATGCCTGTGCATAATCTAATCTAATCTGAATCAACCTATTACACGGCATCGGTTTGGCCATAGCCATTCTAACTTTCTTGTCTCTTTCATGTAGACTGTAAGACAGTTGTAAGAAAATTACCTATTTTGCAAGTTCCTTGGAGAAAGCAGCCTGCAGTTGTCCTAGCAAATGCCTCAGATAACAGAATGATCTTGCTGCAGGGCTACGTAGGATGCTTTTGTTGACTTGCCCTTCTTATTCTTCATCAAAAAAAGGAATTTATTGGACGAGGTTTAATCTTTCTTTCTGCAGTTCGATTGCATTAATACCCTGAATGATCAGATACTGGAGAATGTCACGGTACAGATGGAGCCCACAGAAGGATATGAAGTTATCTGCTGTGTACCTGCTAAATCCCTATCATACAACCAGCCTGGAATATGCTATACCTTGGTATCAATTCCTGAGGAGGATCCAAATGCATGTATGTATGTCTGCTGTAAAAGGCAAATTGTATGTTATACATTGTTTATTAGTTACCATTACAGCACAAAGAAAAGTTTTAGAACTTGATGAAGATGGTGCTGTTTGACCGGTGAAACTTAATGTTACACTGCAAAAAAAAAAAATTGTTAGCCATGTTTTTGGGATGGTTGGAACTTTTTCATGCAGATAAGTGCTTTGCCTAAAACAATGATGTTGAATGTTACAGATAAGTATCTGGCCTTAGGGTAACATATTCCTTGGGCAATAGACTGCTGTGGCCAGCACATATATATATTTGTTTGTGTAAGATGTTGTTATTTTTCAAAACAATTACCCAAATACAAATCCTTTGCATGCCGTGTTAATTGATTAATCTGATGTTTTTATTCCTTCAGTGGCGTGTACATACAGTTGTTTGCTGAAATTCACGGTTAAAGATTGTGATCCCAATACTGGTGAAGCGGAGGAGGAAGGCTATGAGGATGAATATGTGGTAAGAAAATAAACATTACAGTGACAGCAAAAAAAATACAATCCCAAAAGCCAGCGGTAAATAATGTATTCACAGTCGTGGAAGTGGGTCAGTGTGACGGGCAGCTGAGTGCTTAATGCATGCCATTAACTTTTCTGCATTTTATAATTGGTTATAAGGTTATAAATTGTCTCGATTTGTAACCAGTTATTAGTACTTTCTTTGATAAAATTTTTTGTCTGTTCTACAGCTAGAAGATATCGAGGTGACAGTCGCTGATCACATACAAAAAATTCTTAAGCCTAACTTTGGCGCAGCGTGGGATGAGGTGGGAGATGAGTTTGATAAAGAAGAGACATTCAACTTATCCACCATCAAAACATTAGAAGGTTGGTATTTTCATATCCTGCAAAAAATAACATATTGCACTTATTTTCAAAACAGCAATGCTTAACAAATTACAGATCCATTTGTGTAGTCTCTGTGTCCTGCATAGTGTAAGTTAGATCTGGTACAGGAAAACTCGGCATTCTAAATGCTGCACAAATACATCTCCCATTATTACTACATCAATTGTCAGTTGTGAGAGTAGTAGTGTAACATCTGGAGAGCAAGGTTACCTATTCCATGTAATCCTATATATTGCTTATCCTTTACATATGCTGCTTATTATGGAAGCAACAGTGCTGGCATTTTGAGGTGTAGCCCATTCAAATTAAAGCAATGACAGGTTCATGCCTGACTGCTTTTGGCACTGGCTTAAAAAGGGCAGCAGATATCCTCTGTTTGCCATTAATGGGATTCTGTCATGATTTTTATGATGTATTTTTTTTTCTACACTGTTTTACACTGATAATAGTATTTTTTTAAGTTGTAATATTGGTGTGTAGGTGCAACTCAGGTCATTTTGTCTGGTCATGTGCTTTCAGAAAGAGCTAGCACTTTAGGATGGAACTGCTTTCTGGCAGGCTGTTATTTCTCCTACTCAATGTTACTGAATGTGTCGCACTGGGACCTGGATTTTACTATTGAGTGCTGTTCTTAGATCTACCAGGCAGCTGTTATCTTGTGTTAGGGAGCTGTTATCTGGTTACCTTCCCACTGTTCTGCTGATGGGCTGATGGGGGGGAGGGAGGGGAGGGGGTGATATCACTCCAACTTGCAGTACAGCAGTAAAGAGTGACTGAAGTTTATTAGAGCACAAGTCACATGACTGGGGGCAGCTGGAAAACTGACAAAATGTCTAGCCCCATGTCAGATTTCAAAATGAATTATAAAATAATCTATTTGCTGTTTTGAGAAATGGATTTCAGTGCAAAAGTCTGCTGGAGCAGCACTATTAACTGATGCATTTTGAAAGAAAATGGTTTCCCATGACAGTATCCCTTTAACCATAGTAATTGCCTGTAATGTAATGGATCTAATAATTTATTTACATTTGAACAGAGGCCGTTGGTAATGTTGTAAAGTTCATGGGCATGCAACCCTGTGAGAGATCGGATAAAGTGCCTGAAAACAAGAATGCACATACTCTCTACCTAGCAGGTAAGACAAACTTATATTGTTAGAATAACATGTGCCTCTACTTCTAGGAACCAGGCTGGTTATTCAAACTGGTATTATTACCTCTTGCTTCATTTGTAAGTTATTGCACAGTGATCCCCAACCAGTAGCTCGTGAGCAACATGTCCTCTCCAACCCTTTGGATGTTGCTCTCCTGGTCCTAAAACCAGGTGGAATTCCAAGCTTGAAAGCAAATTTTAATTACATAAAAACAGTGCCAAGTAGAGCGTTTGTAGACTGCCAGTCCACATAGAGGCCACCAAATAGCCAATCACAGCCCTTATTTGGCACCCAAAGGGATTTTTCATGCTTGTGTTGCTCCCCAAATCTTTTTACATTTGAATATGGCTCACATGTAAAAAAGGATTGCACTTAAAAAAACAATATTACCTGTACAAGTTCTTCCCAGTGTGGCCTGGAGGCAGGTGTGTTTTTGTAGGCTCTTGGTATTACAGCACCACCATTGAATTGCATGCTACATGCAACTGTTGAATTTATAGGTTTTTAGTCATCTGGAATACCGTAGTATCCGTTTTCTTTTTTTTTTTGGGAGAACCTGGGACCATTAGGGCCCATGCGTGTTTGCTTTTAACCACTGGACTTTTTTTTGGGGGGGGGGGCAGATAATTTTGTTGTCTAGTGCCCCATAATTTCTTTACGCATTTGTGAGTCTAAGTGAGAGCTAGTGATGCCATGGAAAGGTAAGAAAGATGGTGGCACATTGGCCTGGGGAGAAAACTA
The DNA here is from genome assembly GCF_017654675.1 of Xenopus laevis. Lineage (NCBI taxonomy): Eukaryota > Metazoa > Chordata > Amphibia > Anura > Pipidae > Xenopus > Xenopus laevis. The sequence continues at coordinate 114,836,125 of NC_054378.1, read as the reverse complement.
AGCAATTTACCAATGGTGGTTAAAGGAGAATTCAACCATTTAAAAAAAAAAAACCCTACCCCCCCCTATGCTGGGGGGGGGTCTACATGGGTTGGGGGTAGGTTTTTTTTGTTTTTTTTTTTAACCGTTGAATTCTCCTTTAACCCCTTCCCACAGTGAATTTATCTGTCCTTTTAAACACCGAAAAATTTGTGTTTTAAAGGAATTGTTCAGGGTAAAGATAAAAACTGGGTAAATAGGCTGTGGAAAATAAAAAATGTTTTCAACATAGTTAGTTAGCCAAAAATATTTACGTGTATAAAGTGACTGGATGTCCAACATAATAGCCAGAACAATACTTCCTGCTTTTCAGCTCTCTTGGTTTTCACCGATTAGTTACCAGGCAGTAACCAAGCCGAGACTTGAGGGGGGAGCCACATGAGTCATATCTGTTGCTTTTGAATCTGAGCTGAATGCTGAGGATCAATTGCAAACTCACTGAACAGTTATATCCCATGTGGGCCCCCTTATAGTCACTGACTAACTCAGAGTTATAGCGCTGAAAAGCAGGAAGTAGTGTTCTGTTCTGTTATGTTAGATTATGTTAAATTTTTAGCTAACTATTTTAGAAACATTTTTTATTTTGCACAGGCTATTTACCCAGTTTTTATTTTCACACTGAACTGTTCCTTTAAAGTAATGAAAATATAATGTAGTGTTGCCCTGCACTGTTAAAACTTCTCTATTTGCTTCAGAAACACTACTATAGTTCATATAAACAAGCTGCTGTGTAGCAATGGCGAGAATTAAAAAAAAAGTCTATATGACACAGGTTAAATAATGGATAACAGATAACACCATTATGTTCTACAGAGCTTATCTGCTGTGTAACCTGAGCCTTTTCTCCTTTGAATGGCTGCCCCCATTGCTACACAGCAGCTTATTTATATAAACTATAGTAGAGTTTCTGATGCAAACACACCAGTTTTACCAGTGCAGGGCAACACTGCATTATATTTGTATTACTTTAAAACATTTTAAATTTTTGATGATACTGTGTGGCAAGTAAAAGAAGGAGGACTCTGCTCTGTAGAGCTTACAACCTGATTTCTCTTTCTTATCTTGTGTTTGCCAGACAGCCTAATAATTTGCTTGCACAAAAAAAGTGGGAAGATTAAAAAAAAAAAAAGCAAACAAACGCCTTTGATTATACTTTTTTTGTTTTTCCTCCCCAACCTGAGCAGCACCTCATTTATTTTAACTTCAATCCAATTGTAGGAGCTTGTGTCACATTCTTTCCATAAATGATGGTAGCCCGACATTTGTTGACTGAGCATTTTCACTGGACTATGTAGTTTCAGTTGACTGTGCCAGTTTGCCATATTAATTAAATCACTACTTCCCCTGTGAGTTTTGATAACAATAATGGATTATATACACCTAACCCTGCATTGACGTAAAACACCAGTGCAGCCAAATATGAGTCAAATTTGTAATGTGAGGCTAAGAGATTAAAGCAGTTGTTCGTTTCTTTCTGCTACTTAATTATATTGATGTTTTTAAAAGCAATAGTAGCACAGGCAGAGTTTTATTGCTTTGACTAGATAACAGTGCTCTCTTTTATTTAAGGAAAGTTATACCCCAAACAATGTAGTTCTCTATAAAAAGATATTGCATAAAACAGCTCATATGTAAAATCCTGCTTCATCTAAATCAGGGGTCCGCAACCTTTACTATCAAAAGAGCCATTTTGCCCCCTCTTCCACTTAAGAAAAATAGTCTGGAGCCGCAAAACATAACACAGCTTATAATTGTTTAAAAGTTAAAAAAGTTAAAACTAACAGAAGTGCACTGTTTAGGCCTACTTTGAAATAAGTTAAACACTGAATAGCCCTATTAAATTCTAGTGTTCTCATCTGTTTAATGAGACTTCTGTTTCTGAAGCTCCAACCTGATCTTCCCTCTCTTGTCTTGAGTGTGTGACCGCGGTAAGGACCATAATGGATCATCTTGCTACGGCTTGGTCTTGCCTATCACTCCTGGGACGTCTATACAGCACTCGCACCTGCTGGCAGCTTCCTGAGTGTGCGACCGCGGTAAGCTAACCATTAGCTTACCGCGGTCGCACACTCAAGAAGCCGTCAGCAGGTGCGAGGGCTGTATAGACAACGTGACAGGAAAAGCTGCAAGACTGAGCCGCAGCAAGCAGGATAAGGAGCCGCATGAGGCTCCGGAGCCGCGGGTTGCCTACCCCTGATCTAAATAAACCATTTTCATAATAATATACTTTTTTAGTAGTATGTGCCATTGGGTAATCATAAATTGGAAATTGCCATTTAAAAAATTGGGATCGTATGACTCACGGTGCACACAAACATACCAACAAACCATACATGTTAGGTTACATGAACCAATTAACAGACAGAGTTGTGTCTTTTGCTTCCACACTTCTTCCTGTTACTGTTAGAGCTGCAGTATTTCTGGTCAGGTGATCTCTGAGGCAGCACACAGACCATCAAGAAATGGTAGCTCAAGGCAAGAGATGTAAGGGAGGAACTCCACGGGCATTTTCGGCCCGATCCGACGAGCTGTGCAAAAACGCAGGCGGCAAATTGGATGCAACGGAAATAAGGAAAGAGATGGAAATGTCGGATTGTCGCAGCGTTCATCCGACGTAACTACAGCGTGCAGCATCTGCCTCCGACAGTCGTGTCGCGTCTGACGTGCGCTGCGACACCATCCGACGTTCCTGTTGCTTACCATATTTCCATTGCATCTGACTTGACACCTGCGTTTTTGTGCAGCACGTCGGATCGTGTCGAAATCGCCCGTGGCGTTCCTCCCTTAAAGGGGAGTATTTACTTTAATATAGGGATGCACCAAATCCACTATTTTAGATTCAGCCGAACCCCCGAATCCTTCGCGAAGGATTCGGCTGAATACAGAATCCGAATCCTAATTTGCATATGCAAATTAGGGGCAGGAAGGGAAAAATATTTTTTACTTCCTTGTTTTGTGACCAAAAGTCACACGATTTCCCTCGCATATGCAAATTAGGATTCTGTTCGGCCGGGCAGAAGGATTCGGCCGAATCCTAATCCTGCTGAAAAAGGCCGAATCCCGAACCGAATCATGGATTCAGTGCATCCCTACTTTAATATATATTCCAGTTTGGTAAGATTCTTTAATATGCCACTTAATATGATATAAACTTAAGTATTTTTAAGTATTTTGGGGGTATAGTTTTCCTTTAAACATATGCAGAGTATTGGGCATAAGCACAGGTAGCACAATTTTAGATTTGAAATAAAGTGTAAATACAATTCTCTCTTATAGAGGGGCTACAAAGTGAAGCAAGATGTATATATGAGTATTGTTACTCTCTACCATATTTATCCTATTGTTTGTGGAATTGCTGCATAATCCACTGTATATTTTTCCAGGTGTGTTTCGCGGGGGGCACGACATCTTGGTACGAGCCAAATTGGTCCTCACAGACACTGTTACAATGCAGGTTACTGCTCGCAGCCAGGAGGAGTTTCCCGTGGATGTCATCATGGCCTCTGTGGGCTAAACTTGATTTTTAACTTGTACACTACAGTCTGTAAAGGGATTTATACATTTTTTTTTAGGCCTGACCCTAGATCCACCAATAGCAGCCAGAGGGTGCCTTGAACGCATGGAAACACCTGGGGAAGTGTGCTTGGTGCAACTGTCAGATTTGGTTTTTTCCATTCTGTTTGTTTTGCTACGGAATTGTGCAGTAATCATTTAAATGTAAAACCATTAAGAGCCAATTCTATTTCTCATTATTATTATTATCAGAAGGGGAAAAAAATAAACTTTCTTTCATGTAAATACTCACAAAGTGTCGCTTTTACATACTGTTGCAAAACTGCCTGGCCATTTTTTTTGGTATAATTATATATAACAACATTGAAGTTTACAGGTAGTTTTATAAGAATATTCGACAAAAACGAACAATACCCCCTGTTAGAGCAACAGATATTTTAAAGGGCCTGTGTCTTCAGTTTTTTTTTTAATTGATGATATGGTTAAAAAAAAAAAAAAAAGGACGAATTTTTGGAAAAATGGGTTTGATACTATTATATTACACTTTCTGGTGTGAAAAATCCTCCCTTATGCTCATGTTGAATGATAGAAGAACTGAAAAAAAATCCTTAAGCCTGGAATAGTCTGCACTTTTAAAGGAGAGGTAAACCCTCGAAATGAATAGGGCTAAAAATGGCATATTTTATAGACTGAACTTATTGCACGAGGCTAAAGTTTCAGCTTGTCAATAGCAGCAATGATCCAGGACTTCAATCTTGTCACAGGGGGTCACCATCTTGGAAAGTGTCTGTGACACTCACATGCTCAGTGGGCTCTGAGCAGCTGTTGAGAAGCTAAGCTTAGGGCTCGTCACTAATTATCCAGCAGAAAATGAGCTTCCCCTGTAATATAAACTGATGCTACAGGGCTGATTATTAAATTCTGATGCTAATTGCACTGGTTTCTGTGCTGCCATGAAGTAATTATCTGTATTAATTACTAATCAGCCTTATATTGTGACATTTCTATTCTATGTGTACTGTATATTGTGAGTGGGTCCCTAAGCTCAGTAAGTGACAGCAGCACAGAGCATGTGCAGTGAATCGGCAGAAAAGAAGATGGGGAGCTACTGGGGCATCTTTGGAGACACAGATCTTTACTGCTAAAGGGCTGTGGTTGCCTTGGGCTGGTACAGAAGCACAAAACATAATGTACAACATTTCTAGCTAATTCTTTAGTTTAACTTTCCTTGTCCTTTAAAGGGTCCCATTCACAAGTTGAGTTCTGCTTGTCCCTGTCCTGAATCTACCATGATTTTTTTTACTTTCTAAGAAAAACTAAAAGGTATAATCACTGGGAGGTGCCAAAATGATAGGACAGTGTCTCAGAAATCTGATCCTTCCTGCATTATTTGTGTAGAAGCTCCGTGTCTCCATCTTCAGCTTTGTCCATCTTCTTTTCGTTCTGGTCCGGGCGGGCGCATAAATAGACTGAAAAGCTGAACTTAGACACAAAAATCCCACTTTTTAACTCTACTGTGCACACAGCTGCCCTGGCCTGGAAATAAGACAGAGAAGGAAGAAGAATGTGGCAAATGAGCTGCTACAGAAATACCTGAGGCCAGTGCAGATTTCTGCTAACAGTTGTACGGCATGTCATTATAATCACTGGGCATCGCCTTAAGATTAACTTTTATTGTGATGTAGACAATGAAACAGGAATAGTTTGCAGTTGCTCTTCATTTTTTATTTTTATTAATTTTCTTAATTATTTAGCTTTTTGTTCAGCATCTCTCCAATTTGAGCCTCTATCCGATTGCTATGGTTAAATTTTCCCTAGTAATGCGGCAGAAATGTGCACGAGAGACTGAAAGATGAACAGGAGAGGGAATGAATAAGACAAATTGTAGCCTCGCAGAGCAATCGGTTTTTGGCAACTGGGGGTCAGTGATCATGATTACACTTTACAAGTGCAAAATTATGTAAAACTTCAGACTTAACTTAAATGTTGCTCAGAATAGGACATGCGAAAAGTTAACTACCCCTTTAAATGAAAATTTGTGCAGAAAACATTACAACATCCCTTATGCGTTCAACAAACAAGTGGAACTTGTCCTGTGCGTAGTATAGAATTGCAGTTCTACTTAATTTCACAGACACCAGTAACCATCTGTTATTTGTACTTTAATTCCTCGCGAGTTTACTAAAACAAGGCATTCTGGGTAGAATACTCAAGGCAGTGTTACAATCTGAGCATGCTCCTGAAATTTGCATGTTATAGTCTCAGTTATAGTCTCAATATTGCCTCCCTCAGTGAAAGAACCCATTTGACAAAGTAAGGGATTTTTTAAAACCTGCAAAAAACTATATATGTAGTTTGATTAAACGTGTTTAGCTTGTACTGGTCAGATTGTTAATATGTGTTTGATTTTGGCTACACATTTACAATGTAGATAAACTGTGCTGAATACAATAGTTTTTGTTGTTACACAGGAAGATGTATTTAGGGGCAGATTTATTAAGGGTCAAAATTCCAATTAGAATTTAGAATTTTCAATTTTTTTTTCTCAAATTCGAATTGTGAATTGTCCAAACTCTATTTGAGTTTTAATTCGAATTTCAAGATTTATCATACTCTCGCCCTTTAAGAACTTTAATTCGACCATTCACCACCTAAAACCTGCTGAGTTCAATGGGAGATGTCCAGGGACCGATTTTGGACGTTCGTTTAGATTCTAGTTTTTTAGAACCAATTTTATTCGAATTCTATTCGAGTTTTCGAGACGGTAAAATTCGTCCGAGTTTTAGCTATTCGATTTTTTTTTTAATAAATAACCCCCCAGTCGAATTTCAAGTAAATTCGAATTGAATAGAGTTTTTTAAAACTCACATGAATTTGAAATTCGACCTTTAATGAATGTGCCTCTCCATGTCACAGAGCTCCAGAATGCAAACCTCTCTCACATAAAAACAGGAGATTTTTATTTATTTGGTGCTGGATGAAAATATACAAACTTCATTTATTAAAAAAAAAAGAAAAAGTATTTTCACTTCACGTTGTTGCTGCCCATTTAATCTTTCTAATGAAAGCAGTAACAGCTACAGATAAGCTGAAATAAAAGAAGGGTTTGTACAAACTCTAAGCTTTATATTAAGCCACGTCTGTGTGACCTTTTACAAACAAGTGGCCTCAAGAAATCTGAAGACGTGGCACCCTTTGTTGTGAGTGTGGTTTGTGTTGTCAGCATGTCCATAGCAGCAACAGCACTTCATGAATGATCTGCATATATAGAACCTTATAGGTCAATGGCTGAAAATTGTTTATTTAAAGGGGATGTAAAGGCAAAAAAATATCCAGTTTTTACTTTAATCACGCAAGCTTACGTCATCCAGATCATACCACAGAATTTGGCGCACCTACTGGTCCTGGTGTAAGGAGGCAAACGTTTCCTTCCTTGAATACAACGTTTCAAGAATTTTGTCCTTTCTGCAACGGGGCCTTCAGTTGGGACTAAAGCGGAGTTCCCTAAAAGTACAGGTGTCAGCACTATCCGTACTCTTCCAATCCCATTTGGCGATTGACAACTCTGTCAACTTTTCTGCAAGGAGTAGCACACGTCGTGCCACCGTTTCGTTCTCTGATTCCAGTATGGGATCTCAACATAGTACTGGACTCGCTTCTGGATCCTCCATTTGAACCTCTGGGCACGGTATCAGACAAATGGCTCACCTGGAAGGTGGTGTTCCTGATGGCAATTTCTTCCGCAAGAAGGATTTCCGAGCTCAGTGCTTTGCCATGTGACCCAGACTTCCTAATCTTCCACAAGGATAAGGCGGTACTACACACAGTACCATCCTTTCTGCCTAAAGTGGTGTCGGCATTTCATACAAATCAAGAAATCATGGTACCATCCTTGTGCCCGGGAACCCAAGAATGCTAAAGAAAAACGGATCCACAGTATAGATGTGGTCAGAGTGCTGCGCTGGTATCTAGACAAAACCAAGCCCTTCCGAAAATCACAAAGGCTGTTCGTAGTTCCTTCTGGACCATGGAGAGGCATGGCAGCATCCAAGACTTCGATTGCACGATGGTCAAGGAGACCATCCGGCAAACCTACATTTCTAAAGGAAAATCGCCATCAGAAGGTGTTCGGGCACATTCCACAAGATCCATGGGGCCTTCCTGGGCATGGCGCAACTGTGCCTCTTTGGAGCAGATCTGCAGAGCAGCCATCTGGTCGTCTGTTCATACTTTTACCAAATTCTATCACTTGGACACATTCTCCTCATCAGAGGCATCTTTTGTCCGCAAGGTGTTGCACTCAGTAGTGCAATAACGTGTCAAAATATCTGTGCCCACACGTTGTTGTTGGGACTGCTTTGTTAAGTCCCTAGTGTCCCTGTGTACCCCTTAGACGACAGAGAAAACAGGATTTTTTGATACTCACGTTAAGTCCGTTTCTCTGTAGTCCATAAGGGGACACAGGGCCTCCCGCCCTTCAGATTTTGACCACGTTGGTCCATGAGGGTTTTCTCTCTGAATTACCTGTTCTACAAGTTATGTCTACTATTTTATGACTAGTTATGACTGTTCAGCAGTCTCTTTGGTACAAACTGAACAGGTTGGTTGGTGTGGGAATAAGCCTGACCCTCTGGCACGCCCCTTATTTTAATTTTAAGTGTCCTGCCTCCTATAGGGTGGAGCTTAACCCCAGTGTCCCTGTGTCCCCCTATGGACTACAGAGAAACGGATTTAACGGTATTAAAAAATCCTGTTTTACCAATTAGTGAATGAAAGCAGAGCTTAGGGATGCAAATTTCCTATGAGTTTTCTTTCTGCCTGTCTCACTGTCGGTAGGAGAAGAGAAACAGAGTAGCACAAATAGAACTATGTCAGCGATGGAATCCAATATCAAACACTATCATTTAATGAATACATATGTAGCGTTATAGTAAATTGAGTGCACCATTCTCTTTCTATAGGCTTCACCCCAATACTGTGCTCCAGATGAGACCTTAATTCTTAGGGAGTAAGCCCTCGCAAACGGTGTGGAGGCAGGGTGTAGTGTAACTGTAACTTGGTGCAGGGTACAATAATTGGGCGCCAGTGGTTCTTATAACTTAACCAGAGAATATATTTATTGAACAGGAGCATTCACAAAGGAGTGTACATACAGAGCAAACAGGATCATACAGCACAGTGGATAGGCATATACTCACAGCACCTTTGGTCAGTATCAGTCCCCACATTGATGGGAACATCAATGCTTGGGGTACACCCAGCTTTCAGCCTTAGCCTTTAGTGGAACCTCACATCCCTAGGTCTGTACTCTTAGTCCCTACTTCTGGGCAATTAGTACCCAGGATCATAATCCCACTCACAATCCTCGGAGGAGCTTTAAGCTGCTCAGCTAAATAGCCTCTCTATCTGTCACTCCTAGAGTGACCTCTTTAGGTGAGTAGCCTATCCTTACTAGACATGACCTGTCTAGGTTCCACTCGAGCTCTGCCTGTCTGCTCAGGCTAGGGCTAACACAAAATGGACCCTGAGCATATGGCTGCCCAGGACTTTATACTTTAGCACAGTGCCATCTACTGGTCACTGCTTGAACACCGAGGGGCATAGCTTTAACACTAGGGGACTGCCTACTAAATAATACTGGGAGACTAATTTACCAGTCCCCTACACATACATAGAATTCATGCCACAATGCAGCAGCATTACATGATGCATTTATACTTCTAATCATAAAGATACTCCCCTGTCACTCTCCAGCTACTGTGCAACTTGACTGCATCCTTTGGACCTGGAAAGTTCCAGGATCAGAGTCCTTGCCTCAAATCTTGGGCCTCCAGCTTCTGGGTTAAAGTCATGTGGAGTCTTATCAAAAGTTGTAAACACTAATCATGTGATAGATTGACAGCCCCAAGCTGTTGGCATGAAGGTTTCTGTGTGGTCAGTGTAAAATTTCTATCACTCTGAATGAAGCAATAAGGCCCGCTTTGCTTGAGTGAACAGGGGGCGGAGCAGGATTCTGACAGCAGAATTTAGTGGGAAAAAATTTTGGCGAAGCGAAACGCCCCAAATTCGCCCATCACTAGTCCTGCCAGTATAAGTGGCTGTTGCTTGAAGTGACATTAGAAAGTAGTGACTTTGGAGAAGGCTTGCGTAGTTTTTCTCATAGTGTTTCTAACCTGTAAAGGGAAGAGTAAAGTTTATTTTCCGCAAGGGCTGATTTAATTCTTATAAATGTTCAGGTAAAACAAATGGGAGTGGCTCATTTGCTGACCAGAGGTTTAGGAATGTGTTAGTGATGGGGATCTGTTATCTGTTAACCCATTTATCCATAGACTCCATTTTATCCAAATAATCCAAACTTTTATTAAATGATTTCCCTTTTCTCTGTAATAATAAAACAGTAGTTTGTACTTGATCCCAACTAAGATATAATTAATCCTTATTGGAATCAAAACCAGCCTATTGGGTTTATTTAATGTTTACATGATTTTCTAGTAGACGTAAGGTATGAAGATCCAAATTACAGAAAGATCTGCTATCCGGAAAACCCCAGGTAATTGGATTGCTGTGTCTTAAGGCTTGCTAAAAGCAATTCAATGTTAAAGGGGTTGTTCACCTTTAAGTTAAGTGTAGTATGATGTAGAGAGTGATATTCTGCGGCTATTTGCAATTGGTTTTTATTACTTGCAATTTTTGAGTTATTTAGCGGTTTATTCAGCAGTTTACTATATAAAGCTGTCACCAGTAGTGCGCATTGCAGCCGGGGCAGAACTGCTTGTGAAACTTCCCAGCCCACCCACCCTATTATATAAAAAGAATATATATATATATATATATATATAACCAAAGGAATGGTGCACTCCGTAGACAAAATTAATACCTGGGTGCCAGCATGAGAAATAAGCAGTGAAAAAGGATTGCGGCACTCACAGGGTTTTAGTGAAAAAACAAAAAATGTTTTATTATTAAGCCTCAACGTTTCGATCCCCCACAGGGATCTTCGTCAGGAGCAAAAACAAACAAACATCCAGCACCCCCCTGCGGGGTTGTGGGTGCTGGATGTTTGTTTGTTTCTGCTCCTGACGAAGATCCCTGTGGGGGATCGAAACGTTGAGGCTTAATAATAAAACATTTTTTGTTTTTTCACTAAAACCCTGTGAGTGCCGCAATCCTTTTTCACTATATATATATATATATATATATATATATATATATATATATATATATATATATATATATATATATATATATATATATATATATATATAATTTTTTTTTTTTTTTTTTTTTCGCAGCTGTTCAAATTATTTAGTAAATGGCGAGGTTAACTGATGGTTGTGGCTTTGGGCATGGCGAACGTTTAAGTCATGGTGGGGTGGGCACTGAGAGTATAGCAATGAAATTGTATACAGGTAAAAGGTTTTTTGGGAATGAATACTTGGTTCCTTTTAATTCTGAGTTATAATAAAAGCAGCTGCAGCCTTTCACCACGCATTCTCCAGTCTGGTGTCATTTCTTTATTAGGATTTATTGTAATATCATATTGTAGCAGTGATACAGGTAAGAGACATAAGATATCCGAGTTTTTGTTGGTATCAATATATGCCTACTATTCCCATGTGCTGCTTCCTTTATATTTCCTCTCTCAATTGCACTTTATTAAGAATATAACAATAACTTGATTTATTTCCATTGAATGCTGTTAGACCTTTCTTAAAAATAGTTGCTATTTTCAGCATTGCCACAAGGTGGAATTAAAATAATGTTGCAGAAATTCTCTGCCTTTTGTTTTGAAACCCAGTTTGTGCCATTGAATCTGTCTTTACATCTATTAATCAAACAAACCTCACCCCAGGAATGTGAAAATAAATACCATGAACCCAGTATGTAAGATGCAGTGAAATGCAGAATATAACCCCATATATAATAAAAGGCACAAAGTTTGCCAAGGATATTGTGCCAAGCCCCAATGCTATCTGACTTTGCTTCATCAGATATCGATTTGGGAGCTGATTCGTTTGGACCCTTATGACAGGCTGCAGTCAATGTATAAGGAACCTAAAGGCGGCATATTGCCTCACTTAAGCAATAATGATTAATATATGGCGTATAATTTCAAATTTTGTTAAAAAGGATCATTAGCTTTAAATATGACACCTTGCTTTGGAGTTCCCCATAGATACACTCTAGTCTGTGGTGGGTGTGTCCTAACGGTCTTTATACAGAAGCCCAGTATAAGGTTGTTAGCCAATCATATTGCTGCCTTCACATCTCAGTTACCTGTCAAGTCCTCCTAGCTACTGATTGGCTGGCATCCTTGAGTGAAGAGTGGCCAGCCTATTAAGCCCTGGATAATGGTCAGCATGAAGTGGATAAATTCAGTAGTAAGGGTTCTTGTTGTTTAGGCCAGGGCTCAAAATAGATTAGCATCAGGTTTTGGGTGCATAATGCTGTGAAAATGTTCTCATCAAAAAATAAAGTACTTAAAGAATACGTAAACCTTTAAAACAAGTGAATGGAAAATGGATGAGGGTGCTTATCTAATAACTTTTGCAATTTACATTCATTATTTATTTTCTTTTAATTCCAAGCTATTAAAGGATACACGTACTGTTAATATGAATGAATTTTGTTCCAACAGCACCACCTGCTGGTCATTTTCCGGATCAGTCTGACCACCAAGTAGTCAAGGAAGTTGTCAGGAGATAGAAGAGGCTGCTCTGTTTTTCTGGTTAGGAATAAAATTAGAAACCTTTCACAAATCTTTCCTAAGCAGAAGAACATTATGACTAATATATCGTGTTGCTTTTACATGATGCTAAAAATTTATATTATCTTTAAAAATAGCCCCTTTATTGGAGCTCCCTATAGATGTTCTCTGGTCCCTGTTTCAAATAAGAGGTGGGCGTGTCCTAACAGTCCCTGCCAGAAGAACAGTAGGAGGGGACAGCCAATCACAGCCCTGATGTCACACAAGCAAAGACAGGCTTCAGTTCCCTATCAGGTCCTGCTAGCTGCTGATTGGTTCTCGTCCGACAGTGCAGTGAGCTGAGAGTCGCTGGCTCCCTTGTACAGCCTGGGAATTCAGGGAGCAGGAAGTGGAAGAGATGGGAGGGATTATTAGGGTTTTTGTAGAAATATTCATTAAAACAGCCTGAAAAACTACTTTTTTTAAGCACAATTCTTCTATATCTAAATGAGAATAATGCCTTGGTACATTCTTATTTTTTATATTAAATGTCTCCTTTAAAGTGGATCCAGTTTAATCTGGAAACCTTCCCCCTAGAGACAGCTGAGAGGTTCAGTCCAACAAGTGCCTCTAGCCTTCCATGTGAATGCAGGGGCCTATCCTCATAAAGTAGCTGTTGGACGCGCCCTTATTGTCACAGGTCCTACTACACCCTCCCTGCAACCAGCTTCCCTCGCTTTCCTGCCTACTGCAGTCGCCCCTGCCAATCTTCGGAGAAGAGGCGCGGCTATGCAAATCACGGATGAAAGTGCCGTCCAATGGAAGCGGGGCAATGTGTCTGAGCTGTAGCCAATGCGAAGCGGCTACTACGGATAGCGGGGTATAAATAATGGAAGCGGGCGGGGCTTGTCGCCATTGCAGAGCATATCACCCTTGTAGAAAGAGAGGTGCTGACAGTGAGAGGAAAACGAGACACGGTGGGGGCTGAAGAAGATTGGAAGCGCCAGGTAACGGGGACTCTATATGCTCCTCGCTCTGGAGCCTAACACTGAGCCTACGCTATAACACCACCTTGTTTCTTCCCGCAGGGCCGCCTGTGAACTATGTCAGGCCGTGGGAAGTCCGGGGGGAAAGCTCGAGCCAAGGCCAAGTCCCGCTCCTCAAGGGCCGGACTCCAGTTCCCCGTAGGCCGCGTCCATCGGCTGCTCCGAAAGGGAAATTACGCGGAGCGTGTAGGGGCCGGGGCTCCAGTGTACCTGGCCGCGGTGTTGGAATATCTGTCCGCCGAAATCCTGGAGTTGGCCGGAAACGCTGCCCGGGACAACAAGAAGACCCGCATCATCCCCCGCCACCTGCAATTGGCCATCCGTAACGACGAGGAGCTCAATAAGCTGCTGGGAGGGGTCACTATCGCTCAAGGGGGAGTCTTGCCCAACATCCAGGCCGTGCTGCTCCCCAAGAAAACCCAGACATCCAAAAAATGAGCCTCTGAGAATTGGGGTCCCCCATTTGCTGTCAGTAGAATTCAGCAGCAGCGGGAGAGCTCCCCAGTCAACTGCCCTTTGTACAGCAGTGGGTGAGGGAGGCCCTATTGGCTGCTCTACATTATGTTTGACAGGGGGGCCTCCAGCTGTGGATGAACTACTTTGGGGTTGGAGGGGTCTGAGCGTTGTAGTTCAGCCATAGCTGAATGGCTGCTGTTTCTCCACAACCCTCGTCTTAAAGTGATATTGAGAACACTGGACATTTGACTTGATGCAGTAGAGCTCGGGGCCTAATGTCCTGCCATTCTGCTGCCCACAAAAGTCAGTCTAGAGGAGCCCAAAATACAGGCACTGGAAGCCATTATTGTATAGGGCAATGTTAGTGCTGTGGCCCTACCGCATCCCTTATAATGTCAATTGCGCTCTGTATCCCTTTAAGAGGCTGCTGGGAGATTTAATGGCACTTGCGGGGGTCTCTTTTATCATAGGATCATCCAACACTACAAAGCTCTTGCATAGAATAGCACTTTACTTTTATTATTAGACGGCTCCACCGTTTGCTTTCTACGTGTCGCCTTCCCTTTTAGAAGTGCTGTGACATTTATTGTATTTCAATACTTTTGTTGTAAAGACACTTTTAAGACCCCCATCCCTTTTCAGGTCCTGGATTTTAGACTTCAGTCAGACCTCAAACTCCTGTTAGAATCTGGATCTCCAGTTACTCCTGGTGGGTTTAAATGTCGTTCTGAGGTTTTGGGGGTGGAATCACACATTCATTAGTAGTGATGGGCGAATTTCTCCCGTTTCACTTCACCATAAAATTTGTGGATTTCCCACAAAATTTGGGAAACTGAAAAATTAGTCAAACTTGAAAATTAACGCCTGCGTCAATTTTGGACGTGCGTTTGAAAGGTTGCTCCCATCAATTTTTCCGCCGGCGTTAGTCAATGGGCATCCGACTAGTGTTGACGCACAGTGATTTTGACGCGAATTACTTATCGGACGCACATCCAATTTGCCGGCTAATTTTTACGGGAGTTTCACTTATTTATTCACTGCCGATGAAACGGGACAATTCGTGCCAGGCGAATTTATTCGGCCATCACTAAATTTGTGACACTCTAAAATTTTGGACGCGTGTCTGAAAAGTCGCTCACGTCAATTTTTGACACGTATCCGAAAAGTCACAAGCGTTAATCAGCCAGTTGAATAGTGTTGACGCGTGACGATTTTGACGCTAGCGACTGCACATCCAAAAAGTTTATGGCGCCGCCAAATTTTTGCGGGAGTTTTGCATATTTATTCGCCCATCAATAATCAACAGTATTCCGTTATTCGATTTTACTCCTATAGTAGTGTATTGTGAGAGAAGCCTAATGTGTGTTAGAGCCGTAGTTTGCACTTTAATTGTGTCGGAGTTTGAAAACAACATTTTGCTGGCAATTGTTTGCACATTTCAAATCAATCAGTAAATTTTTGTTTAATGTTTTTGCACTAATCGTTATTTCCCCCCCCCCCCAAAACCTTTGGGTATCCAGACAGCAATGCAAATCATATTAACTAGTCATAAGGACTGAGGATTTATACACAAGATTGCTGAAAGGGGACTATTTACTCAAATTAAACATTTTTGTCTCAAGTGAAAACCAGTCACGATTCTGAATCAAAAAATATTTAATCAAAATAATATAAATTTCTAATTAAAGTTGTGTTGCCAGTAATCAGTATTGAGCAGTTACATGCATTCACATTAACAAAATTACAGGGGTACCCAAATTTTTGCACAGCCAGTTTTTCACATTTGAATTAATTTCATACAACTTCGCTAAAAATCTTTGTTCAGAAAACACCCCACTATTCAGATGTTCCTGGGAAATGAAAGACATACCACTGTTATCTTTTTTTTGTTGAAAGTAGAATAAATTATAATGCGGGCTGAGAGGGGTTCCCAAACTTTTTCATATGGCTGTGAAATCTCCCAGAAAACCCCAGTCATGCCAGCCATTTAGCTTCCCCAGGCCAATCAGGAAGGCGAGTGTACTTGGTGCTCTGAATTGTAGGACACCTGGAATTTCAACTGGAAACTTGGCAGACCTGACAGGGAACTGCAAAACATCTTTCACTGTTTGAGGTCAGAGATATGATTGGCTGCCCACGACACTTCTAGGATATTTCCACCTTTCATTGACCGCTCACAGGGACTGGAGAATCTATGGGGTGTAATTTTTAAAGGTAATGATTGCTTAAGTGGAAAGTAAAATCAGACGCCATATATTATCATGGATTTACCTGATGAGAGGATATTTTAGAAAAATAATTTGTCATCTGTTGACTGCTTGTTTGCACTAGTGATGGTTGAATTTGTCCCGTTTCATTTTGCCAAAATTTTTCATTTTTGCAAAATGTCGACGAAGCCCATTAAAGTCTATAGTCATCAAAACATTTTTTGACACGCATCTTTTTTTTATTTTTTTTTATTTTACGCCATACAAGTCTATGGGCGCCAATTACGCTGTGAAACAAGACAAAAAATTCTAATTATTAGCCATTCTCTCTATTTTATTTTTGCCCTAAGGTTACTGAATGGGGGGGCACAAAAAAATCCATTTAGAATAGCTCAAATGCAGTTAGTGTTTGGCTACAGTCGGCTGAAAATGAATCTCCTGCGAAAGGATACGTCTTACAATATCCTGCTTTGAACTTAAAATGTCAGAAGACTGTTCTCTGCTTTTTAACATAATTTTCTAAGTAGCGCAAAATCACAAGACCTTTTCTTGTGAAATTCATTTTGAAGAAACCAGTCGGCTGAAATGGCCAATAGGTGGCGCTGCTCTGTGACTGTAATGATTGTGTTTTGTGAAGCTGTTTTGTGAAGGTGCACTGGTGGCTTTAGACAATATTATAGGAAATGTATTGATTTGTTGTGGAGTTAGACTGTGCTGTGCGTAATAGGACTGTCACTACTCTGAATAATGAAATGTGCAGCTTTATTATAGATCAGAAATCCGTGGCTAAAATGGCATTTATTATACTCACCCAATACAATGGTTTTAGCACTAAAGTTGGTCATACACGGGCCGATAAAAGGTGCCGACAGACCGAGTCGGCAGCTTATTGACCCGTGTATGGGGCCCCCGATGGGCTTCCCCGATCGAGATCTGGCCGAAAGTCGGGCAGATCTCGATCGGATGGGACTAAAAATCCCATCGGATTGCGGCCGCGTCTGTTCGTTTATGCGGTCCCGCGATCCGACCTCTCGTTCATTAGGATCTGATCATTGGGCCCTAGGGCCCACTATCGGATCAGCCCGATATTGCCCACCTCAAGGTGGGCATATCTGAGAGAGATCCGCTCGTTTGGCTCCGTGTATGGCCACCTTAAAGGAAAACTATACCCCCAAAATGAATACTTAAGCAACAGATAGTTTATATCAAATTGAATGACATATTAAAGAATCTTACCAAACTGGAATATATATTTACACAAATATTGCCCTTTTACATCTCTTGCCTTGAACCACCATTTCGTGACTCTATCTGTGCTGCCTCAGAGATCACCTGACCAGAGATACTACAACACTAACTGTAACAGGAAGAAGTGAGGAAGCAAAAGGCAGAACTCTGTCTGTTAATTGGCTCATGTGACCTTACATGTGGTTTGTATGTGTGCACAGTGAATCTTACGATCTCAGGGGGCGGCCCTTATTTTTTAAAATGGCAATTTTCTATTTATGATTACCCAATGGCACATACTACTAAAAAAGTATATTATTATGATAATGGTTCATTTACATGAAGCAGGGTTTTACACATGAGCTGTTTTACTCAGTATCTTTTAATAGAGACCTACATTGTTTGGGGGGTATAGTTTTCCTTTAAGCCTACTGGTGGAGGTTGGCTGATGTAAAGCAGCCATACATTTTTTTTTGGTTAGGTCACCAGATGAGTGGATCCCATATGTTGGGCCAAATCATGGCTAATCCAATCAGAATCAAGAATCAGATCATACTGTGAACCTATGGAGACCTGTTGGACAAGGACCACATCAAGGCATTGATACAATATGTTCCACACCCAATGGCATTTCCAAACCTGCCAGGTTGATATCTGGTCCATTTTCAGACACTTGGTTGGACGGGTCTCCCAAGGTTCCCATATATGGACAGAATAGTTACTGTATACGAATGGTGGAGCCTCATTCTCCTGGCCACTAATCGCCTCTTTTTTTAGGGCAACTAATCTCCTTGAACGGCTTCCCATTCTTCCACTGGCTATAATGAAAAACGCCTGTGGCATGGCACACGCGGCACTTCGTATTCCGAAGCAGCCCGGAGTTTCCTTGTGAGGCGACTTCGGAAAGCGAAGCACTGCGCGTGCCATGCCCCAGGTGTTTTTCATTATAGCCAGTGGAAGAATGGGAAGCCGTTCAAGGATATTAGTCGCCCCAAAAAAAGAGGCGATTAGTAGCCATGCGACTAAATCTCCCCGAATCACCAGGTGTGCCCTTACCCTAACGGCGCCAGCCTGTCTCCACCCCACTCCTGATCAAGGGCATAAGTATAGAGAAAGCAGACCGTGCAGCTGGGGGGCTCAGGAGGTATCGGGGGCCCATGAGGTCCTAATTCATATACAGTTTCAATAAATATTGATAAAACCATTGATTAGTGATGGGTGAATTTCTCCCGTTTCGCTTCACTGAAAAATTAGCAAAATTCAGGAAACCGGAAAAAAACTCATGAAAAAGTTGTGAAACTCGAAAATTGACCATTCGCGTCCAAAAAGTCGCTTGTGTCAATTTTGCTGCTAGCGTTAGTCAATGGGCGTCTGAATAGTGTTGACGCATAGCAATATTCATGCAATTTGTTTTGGGTGTGCGTCCAAAATTTTAGGACGCCAGCAAATTTTAGTGGGAGATTCGCGAATTTATTTGCCACCGGCGAATCGCAGAAATTCACTGTGTATTTGCGCCAGGCGAATTTATTCACCCATCACTACTCCTGATGGCAGCTCTGGTGGCTGCAACTGCCATTAATTCTTTACAGCTATAAGCAATTGGTTGGGAGTAAAATTCCAATGCTGGTGTTACATCTTGATAGTTTTACCTTCCATGTAAATGGCTGAAACCATAAAGGGAAAGTTTGGCTTCATATCTAATATGACGTAGACAGACGTATTCTGAGACACTTTGCAATTGGTCGTCAATATGTATTTTGTGTGGTTTTAGACTTGTTCCATTTCAAATTTTTCTGTGTCCATCCTGAAATTTATAATGATATCTGCCCCAGTAATCTGAAAGCGGAATCATCTCCAGCAAAATTTGTTCTGCCTCCATAAATGGAATATGAAACGATTAATTTTTCCAAACTGGAAATAGAATTCAAAAACCACAATGGGAAAAAGCCCAGCTGCATATTTCTTGGAATACCAATGAACTGCGACCAATACTTAAAGGGGACCCGTCACCCAAACAAAATTATCCAAATCCTATTTTATCATGTTAGTCAAGCAAAATGAACTTTAATTACACTGTATAAATTATTTGAATATTGTTTCCTTCAGTCTGGGAACTCATAATTATAGCAAGCAGGCAGGAGCCATTTTATGGACACTGTTATTAAGGCAAGCCTTGCATCATCTCAGAATCTTGTTTGTACACCAGGGGACAGGGACCCAATGTCCATCTCCATGCACTGGTTACAAAATTAAATCGTTAAGAGAGCTGGGGGAATGTAGGGAGAGCGGTGACATCTAGGAAGTGCTGAATGGAAAGTGAAAGTAATTGCTTGCCCCGCCTCTATGCCTAGGCATAGAGGCGGGGTAGACAATACTTGATTGACAGCTGATATTTTTAAATGAGTTTACAACAGCTATGAATGCTTTAATAAAAAAAAGAAATTGGATTTCATATTTAATTTAAGAAGGACTTTTATTATACAGATTTTTATGTCTGGGTGACGGGTCCACTTTAATAGAGGTAGTGACGTTATGAGGCACCGCCACAGGTTTAATGGAGGACATAGTGCCAGTCTACATGTGCCCGTAGCCATAGACTTAAAGCAGTATGAAATGGTCTAGTATAAAAATCCCAGAGAATAAACTGCGCACTGTGAGTGGTCGTCTATATTGTCCATGTGATCTATGAAGCGATAATGAAATGTAACGGGAAAGTTGAAACTGTCATTTTATCTGCACATTATTCCCGTGTGCGGCACTTTAATCATGTGCGATGTTGTTTTTATATTCACTTTCATTTCATTTTCCTTGGAATCTTTTAAAGTATTTGTTAATAAACAATGTCCCCAATTGTATGTGTAATTGTGTCTGTCGCCTGCCTGCAGTGTCGCACTCAGGAGCCCAGGGCCCCCCACTTCTGTTTAAAAGTCTGTGCAGCAAAGCGATCGCCCCCCTGGGGTTTTGCCCGTCCAGCAACCAGGTAGCTGCTAATGATTTCTCTGTAATTATAAAACAGTTCCTTGGTGGTCACTGCATAGTCCTTGGTGGTCGGTGGTAAGCTGCACAAATCCATATTGGTGGCAAAATAAATCTATTGGGTTTATTTCATGTGTAAATGATTTCTAGTGGACATATAAAGATCCAAATTGTTAAAAGACTTCTTATCCGGAAAACACCAGGTCCTAAGCATTCTGGATAGCCTGGGAAAGGAGGCAGCAGGAAGTGGAACAGATGGGCGGGACTAGTAGGGTTTATGTACAAATTTACAATAAATCAGCAATTTCCTTCTATATGTGAAAGAGTATAATGTTCTGGTACAGTCTTTTACATAATATGTCTCCTTTAATTATATCTTAATTGTGACCAAGTACAGGGCACCGTTTTATTACTACGGAGAAAAGGGAAATCACTTGAAAAAAATAATATATTAGATTAAAATGGAGTCCATGGGAGTTGCCCATCCAGTAATTCTGAGTTTTCTGAATAACAGGTTTCCGGATAACGGATCCCATGGATCCAGGGAATTAATGTTGACTTGATAGGAAGCCCACTGCACTTATTTCCATGAATACATGATACAAATAGAACTATTTTGAACTGTTATTTGACTAAGATGCCCCTAAAAAGAGAGAACGCTGAGGTCCTCACATGTTTCTGCAAAAACCCTAATAATCCCTCCCTTTACTTCCACTTCCTGCTCCCTGAATTCCCAGGCTGTACAGGGGAGCCGGTGGCTCTCAGCTCACTGCACTGTAGGACAGGAACCAAGCAGCAGCTAGCAGGACCTGATAGGGAACTGAAGCCTGTCTGTGCTTGTGTGACTGCAGGGCTGTGATTGGCTGTTCCTCTCCTACTGTGCTTCTGGCAGGGACCGTTAGGACACACCCACATGTTATTTGAAACAGGGAACAGTGAACATTGATAGGGAGCTCCAATAAAGGGGCTATTTTTTAAGATAATATTAATTTTTAGCACCATGTGAAAGCAACACCATCTATTACTTATTGCCTACAAAATTAAGGTTTTTCCATTTATCCTAAATCTCTCTAAATGATTTCTTAGTAGACTTAAGGTACAGAGACCCCTTAACCGGGTAAACCCCAGTCCCAAGCATTTTTTATGATGAAGAGTGTGATGCTCTGAGTCAATTTGCAATTGGTTTTAATTTTTTTTAATAATTTGTGGTTTTCGAGTTATTTAGCTTTTTATTCAGCAGCTCTCCAGTTTTAAGTTTCAGCAATCTGGTTGTTAGGGTCCAAATTACCCTAGCAACCATGCATTGATATGAATAAGGTACTGGAATATGAACAGGAGAGGCCTGAATAGAAAGACAAGTTATACAAAGTAGCAATGGCAATACATTTGTAAAATTACAGAGCAATTGTTTTTAGATGGGGTCAGTGACCCCCATCTGAAAGCTGGAAACACAAATTGAAAGATTGTTTAGAATAAGCTTTAACATACTAAAAGTTAACTTAAAGGTAATCCACTCCTTCAACACACCTACAATTTTACCAACTATCTGTGAAGAGCAGAAAACAATGGAACTTGTTTCTAGCTTGTAACCACTGGCAGCCCCTCTATGGAAGAGGAAGATGGGGAAGCCAGAAGGTGGAGGTGCAGGTAGAATATAGGGGTGAGACTGAATAAAGGAGAAAGAAAAGGAAATGGAAAAGTGGAGGGTAAACAGAGCACAAGGGGTTGAAAAGAAAGAACAGTAGATAGAGTGTGAAGCAGGGAGCAAAAGGGTTAACTAAGATAATGCACGAATGAGAGACAGAGATTGTAATAGAAAGCACAGCAAAGGCAGAGAAGGAATAACAGACTAGGGAGTATGAGATGGAATGGGAAAAGGAGGTAGAAAGAAAGGAACAATGTTGTGTTATGTGCCCAGAGCATGACTGTCCAGCACTTATCTAAATTGCAGGAGGCATTGGCCAGGACCGCCATCAGAAATCGCAGGGCCCTATACGACAAAATTTCCTGGGTCCCCTGGGCTGCGCCCACCGCAAGCCCCACCTACAGGTCACCTGGTGGCCACCCCCCCCTTCAAATTGGTGGGCCCAGGGCCCCTTAAACATCCATGCCTTCCCGAAGTCAGCAGCTCTCACAAAGACGGGGGCCCGGCTAATCAAGTAAGTGTGGTGTGGCCGGGCCCACTTACCCACTGTAGGACAGGAACCAATCAGCAACTAGCAGGACCTGATAGGGAACTGAAGCCTGTCTGTGCTTGTGTGACTGCAGGGCTATGATTGGCTGTCCCCCTCCTACTGCGCTTCTGGACCATTAGGACACGCCCACCTCATTTGAAACAGACAGGGACCAGAGAACATCTATAGGCGCTCTAATAAAAGGGCTATTTTTAAAGATAATATTAATTTTTAGCACCATGTAAAAGCAACACCTTATATTACTTATAATTGCCTACAAACTAGTGTTTTTTCATTTACTCTATATGTGCCAGAAGCACAGTAGGAGGACAGCCAATCATAGCCCTGCAGTAAAGGTGGCCAAACACGGAGAGATCTGATCGTTTGGCGATGTCGCCAAACGAGCGGATCTCTCCGATATGCCCACCTTGAGGTGGGCAAAATCGGGCTGATCCGATCGTGGGCCCTAGGGCCCAACGATTGGATCCTAACGAATGGGAACGGGCGGTCGGATCGCGGGACCACATCAACGAACAGATGCGGCCGCGATCCGACGGGATTTTTTGTCCCATCCGATCAAGAAGTTGGCCAGATCACGTTGGGGGAAGCCCGTCAGGGGGCAACATACACGGGCCAATAAGCTGCCGACTCGGTCTGTCAGCAGCTTTTATAGGCCTGTGTATGGCCACCTTAACACAAGCACAGACAGGCTTCAGTTCCCTATCAGGTCCTGATATATATATATATATATATATATATATATATATATAATGCACTGGTACATTTATATTTTTTACACAAAGTGTCTCCTTTAATACCAAACCAAAGGAATGAGCACATGATATAAAAGCAGCAGAGTGAAGTGGCTGTGAATTTGCTGCCCAGTTGTCCGGACAATAAGAATCAGCTTTAATTCACTGTACAATGTCATGCCCTGCCCACTTGCTGCCTGGGCTTTAGTTCAGCCAATAGGAAAGCAAGGTGACAGCTTCCTCAGTCAGACGCAGAACTCTATACAAAGTTGCACCTGCAGAAGAAGCGCTACAATTACAAATCCCTGCTCTATACAACGAATGAACAAACCAGGAGACAGTGGGTTAGTGAGAAGCGGTGGGATATTTAATGGCAAAGTACTGTTCATGTTACAGTCCGGCACTCGCTGCCACTTTACACTATCATGGTTCTGGGAACCCTGCGCTTGACGCTTCTCTTCCTCTTGTGGGCGGCGCGGCTTCTCCCGGTTTTCTTTGGGCTCTTGGCCGCTATCCGGACGTGTCTCGCCTTCTTGGGCTTTGCCCTGTGGCCCCTGGAATGTCCCTCAGAGACCCGGGCTACTTTCCTGACGGCCGACCTGCCAGCGGTGGGTTTCTTACGGCCGTGCTTCCGGTTCAGCGTCTGCAGGTTCAGTCTGAACGAACCGTTAGCCCCGGCGCCCTTGGTGTGAGTGAGGGTCTTGTTGCGCGCCAGCGCCTTGATGCTGTACTTCAGGTACGTGCGGCCTTTCCGCTGGTCGAACCAGGGCTCTTTCTTGGCTTCGCTGTAGATCTTGGCCAGGGACGAGCCGTTCCTCTCCCCGAGCTTGCGGATCGTGTCCACTACGAGTTGGCTGTACCGGCCCGGCTGGTTTCTCTTCCTCTTCTTTCTAGCGGGGGGGCTGGCTGCTGCGGGAGAGGCGATGAGTGGCTCTTCAGGGGTTGGCGGAGCCTCAGGCGCGGTCTCGGAGGGCAGTGCCATTGTGATGTTGCTCCTGTCACTGCTCTGCCACTGAATGATCTGACAGGACCGGTCTTCGCCCGGTTTTATATCTGGAGAGCGGACCGTGTTGAGATCAAGAGCAGGTTAGAACACCTCAGAGCGGAAATTTGTGTTTCTTCCAGGGTCTTTCTAGCAGACTCCGCCCACATTGACAACCTCCACTGGACCGGTATTGGGACACTCGGAACCGCCATCCTACGCCTCATCCATAGAGCCACTGCCGTGAGAAATTACCCAAAACCCTGCGATTTAGTCGCTGCTGCCCCGTCTGTGAGGGGAAAGTCGGAGGGGTAGTGGGAGTTTTAGGGACAAATTAAGGACATTCATTTAAGTTTGTTACGGGCTGAAACCCTCAGAGATAGAAGTGGGTCCGAGGGAGTTAACAGTCCAATTGCCTCGGGCGCTCTAGGGCTTTAGGGGAGTGAGATGCCCGGGAGTTTGTCAGGGACAAGTAACTGAGTTGACTCTCACGTGATCTGGGGGAACAGGTGGGGAGTTTGGAACTCGGGGTTCAGACCATGAACTTGGATAGTTGAGGGGGGCGATGTGAAACCGACCCCTCACTCGTCTGAGCCACATATTTCCAGTACTTCTCCTTGTGCCTGAAGAGAGGCTGCGATCTACTCGTGTAACTTGTCACACATAGCACTTACTGCACGCTCTTTGTAGCCTCTTGAAGGAGGAATGGAAAGTCTTCTTACCCCCCCCCCCAACTACTAGTACATTGGTACCTCCCAGCCAGGTGCCCTAACAGCTTCCAGCCTGGCTCTGCGCTTAGGGAGATTGCAAGTGGATTTGGGGGAGAGAATCATTTATTCAGCATGACCTTTGTGTTGGGCCATCAGCAACACTCACAGGGGCCCCTTTAGAAGGAATTGGTAAAAGTCATTTAAACTGGCACTTCAGTGATAAAAACTTCCCTTGCCCTTTAATCGCAGTAGCTGGAACCAGGGCTGTCATCAGAAATCATGGGGCCCCACACAACAACATTTTCTGGGCCCCCCTCACCACCCCTCCCTCACCCATTAGTATAAAGGCCACGAAAGACTCAATCCCTAAAACATTAAGTGCCCCCCCTACAAGTTAAAAAAAGAACTTTGGTGCCCAGGGCCCCCCTACAAGTTTTGGTGGTCAGGGCCCTCTACAAGTTAAAGAAAAAAAACATTGGTGGCCAAAGACCTCCTACAAGTTTTTTTTTAAAAAAAGCATTAGTGGTCAGGGTCCCTACGAGTTATTAAAAAAAAAATGTGGCCAGGGCCCCTACAAGTTATTTAAATAAAATAATTAGCCAGGGCCCCTACAAGTTTTTTTTTTTTTAAAAAAAAGCAATTGGCCAGGGCCCCTACAAGTTTTTTAAAAAAAAAAAAAACAATTGGCCAGGGCCCGTAGAAGTTTTTTTTAAAAAAAAAAAAACAATTGCCCAACAATTGCAGCTCACTGATGGCAGGGGCCCGGCAATGCAAGAAAGTGCAGCATGGCCGGGCCCCCCTTAACTCCCCAAATCAGGCCCGGACTGGCAATCTGTGGGTTCTGGCAAATGCTAGAGGGGCTGCTATAAGGTCCCATAGAAAGACACTATTTAGTGGGCTGGTGGGGGCTGTTTGGGCCTCTTTGTGGGCTGATTGGGCCTCTGTTTACCTGAAATGCCAGGGCCTATTTAAATTCTCAGTCCGGACCTGCCCCAAATCATCTGGGCCCAGTACAACAGTACCCCCTGTCCCCCCCTGATGGCGGCCCTGGTTGGAACACAGAGTTGCCAGGTCTAATTTTCAAAACCAGCCAAGTTCGGCTACAAAACCAGCCCAAAAATAGCACAATATGTCAGTGCCAGGCCAAGATGGCCAGGCGCCCTGGGCAACCCGGCCGACTACGTCGCCCCCACAGCTCGTGCATGCGTAGAAGTGCGCAAGCAGTAAGAGCTCTAGTGCGCATGCGCTGAAGATCGACGAGGCTGCGCCAGTGCGAATGCGAGAAACATCACACATGGCGAGAAAGTGCGAGTGCGTATCCCCCGAAGAGCGCACACTTGCATGTAATGCTGCAACCGCTTCTGGAAAATATGGTCCGAACTAGAGGAAGGCGTCAGGAGAGGTACGTGCGTGGCGCCCCTCTGCCTTTGCACTTAGGCACGTGCCTCTTCTGCCTACCCCTAGTTCTGGCCCTGCAATATGTGCAGTGAAAAAAAATGTCTAAAAAGATAAATGAATATATGTGAAAATTCACAAAAAAATTTCCATGAAGCAAAATGGGACAGATTCGCCCATCACCAGTAGCATAACTACAGAGGGGGCCCAGGAGGTATAGGGTCCTCATAAGACCTTAATGCATAAACAATTTCATTAAATATTGGTAAAACATTTTGGTAGCTAGCAGATTTTTGCCCCAAAATTTAGGAAATTCACTGGAAAATGTGAGATTGCTTAAGAGGGATGGGAGACTTTGGTAACGCCTGACTTCTGCATAAGTCAGTCCCATTGCCTGCTGGGTATTGTAGTTTTTCTTTAAACTTGGCAGTCTGGAAATTGTTCAACAAAAACTACATTACCCAACGTGCACTGGAAGACATAGGCTTGGCACACTAGGGCAAGAAAAAAACAAAAAAGTAGCCCAAATATGTTCCTTGGCTAGTTTGTACTTTCAAAACCAGCCTAGGCTTGAAATTAGTAGCCCAATTAGGCTGGAAAACCACCAAACTGGCAACCCTGCTGGAACAATAGTCTGTATTTTAGAAATAAAAATGAGCTGTTATTCTTACATTTCCCGCTAGATGGCCGCATTTCTTCTGTCTTGAGCCTGGAGCTCTTATTACTGTAAGCAGAATTTATATCCAGGATACCAACCAACAATTTCATATGATTGGCTGTCTCTTGGCAGCCTCTGATTGGCCATAATAGATGCAGTTGGTTGAAACTGGTTGGTAACGCTCTCTGGAATGGTTTCTTTTTAAATAGAATTGTGCAAGTGATGTTATAAATCGTATCCCACAGTGCGGACCAGTTGGGGGTGCTGCTGCCTTGTACATTCATATTTAGTAGCAGGGAAGGCATTCCTTTCCTATTAAGATTCATTTTATATTCAATACCTAAATGTTGTTTATTCCCAAACCTGATGTTGAACAGGCAGGTAATGATAATAAATGTTTTTGGATTGTCTGTAAAATGTCTGTTACATTGTATTTTCACTGTTAATGAATTTGAGAGAACGGCTCCACCTGCTCTTCAGCTTGGCAGAAAATTAAATCAGCAGAGGAAACGCGTGAGGTTGCCCTGCTTCTAAAATAAAGTTAGTGAGTAGGGGAGAGTCATCTGGATTAATTTCTGCTCAGTTTACATTGCCCCCCAGAAGTCACAGGCTCTCCTTCCCTGTAGTCACATTCCTGATTGTAAGGTGTATTTGTTCTCCCTTATCTCACCATTTTTATTTTTTAACACTTTTATTTGTAAAAGTAATTGCTACTGCAATCAGTGTTGGTTTGGCCATTTCTATTCTAAGCAGTGCTGGTTCAGACCATTGAAAAAAGTGGGAGAAGCCAGAACCAGCTGAGTGTAGCAGCAATCCCCCTTCCCACTGAGCATATGCCAATCTTGTATACCTCTGCTTGCGGCCGTGATAGGTGGCGGGGGAGGAGAGCACAATGCAAGGCCAGAACTAGGGGTGGGCAGAAGAGGCAGCTGCCTAGGGCGCAATGATAGGGAGGTGCTGGGCAGCTACCTCTAAAATTGTCTTCTGCCTACCCCTAGTCCGTGTTCCCACCCCTCAGTCTTACTCCTCTTCTTTCCCTCTGTTACTCACCCCTCCGTCATTTTCCCCTCCCTCCCTCCTCTTCCATCCGTCACTCACCCCTCCCTCCCCTCCTTCGTGCTCTCCTCCATCACGTGCATGCGGGGGGTGGCCTGCTGGGCTGCCTAGTACGCCTGGCTCGGCACTGGCACAGTGTCTTGGATTAGAGTGGACAGTGGGCCTTGGTTGAGGGGGCCCATAAGGACGGGGTCCGCTTGTTTTTCCCAAAGTCCGAACCTGCCTATAATTGAAAAATATAGATGTAAAGCCTAACTAAAAGTAGCTAGAAATGTTGTACATTATGTTTTGTGCTTCTGTACCAGCCCAAGGCAACCACAGCCCTTTAGCAGTAAAGATCTGTGTCTCCAAAGATGCCCCAGTAGCTCCCCATCTTCTTTTCTGCTGATTCACTGCACATGCTCTGTGCTGCTGTCACTTACCTGAATGACTGTATAAACCTGCCCCTTTGTGCCCTAAGAGAGGCTGCTCCAAAAAAGCCTTTTTTATATTACAATATGCACCAGGAGTTAAAGGCTAAGCCTGCATTAATTATTGCAATTGCAAGTCTGAAGTTGCAAATAGAACTGCAGGTCAGACGGGATTCATATCTTCCATAGAGTTGGGCACACAGAACTGTGTTGTCTTTAAGGAAGCTCCATGTTTTGGAATGGACTGGTTCTGTGTCCTGTTATATTACTGTGGGCAGTATGCAGTTCACTGGCCCTATACTCTGATGGTATTATAAAGGCAACAAGTTTGCCCAGGTGCAATAACCCATAACATCCTATAAGATGTTTGCTTTTAAGCAGGTGACCAGTAAATGCTACCTGCTGATTGGTTGTATAAGTTACGGCACCCATACAAAGTTAGAGCCTTTTAATACATAAGGCCAGTGACATGCTAACCATAGTATCCCTTTAAAGGGATGGTTCACCTTTAAGTTAACTTTTAGTATGTTATTAATTCAGCAACTTTTCAATTGGCCTTCACTGACCTCATCTAAAAAAAAAAAAAAATGTATTTTTTTTTTTATTACTCAGCGTTCTATTCAATCCCTCTACTATTAATATCCGAGTCTTTTATTCAAATCAGTGCAGGGTTGCTAGGGTTATTTGGACCCTAGCAACCAGATCACTGAAATTTCATACCAGCTGCAGAATAAGGAACTAAATAATTGAGAAAAAGACATAGTAAGAAATTAAATCCAGTTGCAAACGGTCACAGAATATCACGCTTTACAGTACATAACAAGTTAATTGAAAGGTGAACAACCCATTTAACGTTTAGATGTTAACATCCCCTTTACTGTCCTGGGCGTGCAAATTCTTACCACACGGCAGCACACGACTTTAGGCAAGATTTGTTTATTAAGCATTATAAAATCAAATTCAATTCTTCCCAAACACAGAACCATTACATCACTGGGCAATGTAACCACTATGCAGTAACTGAAATCAACACGAAATATACAAAAGGAAATATGGCTCCTGGCAAGCGAATAACCTGAACATAAGCAGGCCCCTCCCACAGCCCCTCTGTATGTACACGCCCACACACTACAGGATGCCTTTGCCATGGCAACAGCTGCTATTCAACCAATGAGAGGCTGCTGAGCATTTTAAATTGCACAAGGAAGTGTCAGAATAGTATCGCATTGTAACATTGTGTCAGTACTTTACAACTGATTCCCAACTACCACTGACCCCACAGATCATAAGGACTGCGGGGAGGGGTAGAAAAACTCCAATGATAAATGAACGGCTAAAGCAATCAACTTCAATTAAGAACATTAACCAAAGGTTTAAACAATGCAACTAAGCACAAGCTGGGGAGGGGGGAAAGAGAAAGCAGGAGCCCAATTGCACAAAGTAAAACTAATCAGAGGAAAAGAAATAAAGGCTTCCTATTCCCAGAGAGCAGTCACCCCCAAGCAAGTGCTAAAGCAAGAGTTATTGGTCAGTGCTTCTACATATCATTGTGAACTAGAACTCCCAGTAGACTCCTGCTCTGATCTCTGCATTGAGCAGTTAGGGAGGACCAACCTGCACATATCCAGCTGTTCTTGAAAGGAGACATATAGAATAAATGAAAAACCCCTAATTGTGTAGGCATTTATAAGTAATATAAGGTGTTGCTTTAACATGGTGCTAAAAATGTATATTATCTTTAAAAATAGCCTCTTTATTAGAGCTCCCTATAGATGTTCACTGGTCCCTGTTTCAAATGAGAGGTGGGCGTGTCTAATGGTCCCTGCCAGAAGGACAGTAGGAGGGGGACAGCCAATCACAGCCCTGCAATCACACAAGCATAGACAGGCTTCAGTTCCCTATCAGGTCCTGCTAGCTGCTGATTGGTTCCTGTCCTACAGTGCCAGCTCCCATGTATCGCCTGGGAATTCAGGGAGCAGGAAGTGGAAGAAAAGGTAGGGATTATTAGGGATTTTGCTGAAAAATTCAATAAATCAGCCTGCAACACTACTTCAATTTTTCTATATCTAAAGGAGTATAACGCACTGGTACATTATTTTTTACACAAAATGTCTCCTTTGAACTCTCAGCATCTGACAATCTGGAGATTCTTGAAGTTGTAGTTCAACAAGAGCCTGGAGTTCTAATTTTCGCCCTGATTAACCAGTCACGTACAACTGAGGGCGCTGGAAATTCTCTTTCATGGAAAGTTGGGAAAGACACTGACTGCTCCTCCTGGATGTCCCACCTGCAGTTGTTCTGAGAAAAAAAGTCTCAGCATTCCAGGAGGCTGGGAGTTGTAGTTCAGCTAGAGGTTGGACATCCCTTGCTCAGAAGGTACAATAAGAGGGAATGCTGGAAGTTGACAGGTTAAGCAGGGAAAAGAGTCGCCCCCAGGCACAATACAGTCTGGAGAATCCTTATGTCCCCCGGGTGCAGCTCTTACGCTTTCTTGGATTTAGGCGCTTTGCGGACGCTGGGCTTGGCCCCTTTCTTCATTTTCTTCCCCTTGGCAGCGGATTTCTTGGGACTCTTGGCTTTGGCGCTGCTCGTCTTTGGCTTCTCCTTCTCAGCCTTGGCCTTTGGCTTGGCCTTCTTGTGGCTCTTACTCGGGCTGCTGCTGGGCCCCTGCTGCTGCTTCTTGTTGCTGCTGCTGCTGCTGGAGGGCTTGGCGGGCGGCGGCTTCTTGTCATAGGGCAGCCCCTCGAGTTTCTTCTTGTTGAGGCGGAACGAGCCGTTGGCCCCGACGCCCTTGACCTGCAGGAGGGTATCGTTCTGCACCAGCGCCTTGATGCTGTACTTCAGGTACGTGCGGCCGTTCTGTTGGTCGAACCAGGACACTTTCTTGGCTTCGCTGTAGATCTTGGCCAGGGACGAGCCGTTCCTCTCCCCCAGTTTGCGGATCGTGTCCACTACGAGTTGGCTGTAGCGGCCCGGCTGGTTCTTTTTCTTCTTCTTCTTTTTGTTGCCGGAGCTGGAGGCGGCGCCCCCCTTGTTTCTTGTACTGCGGCTTCTCATCTCATCGCCTTCCTCCTCCTCCTCTTCTTCGTCCTCCTCCTCGGTGCTGTGTAAATTCTCTTCCAGCTCTAGAGCCATGTCACCGGGTATCGCTAACGGGAGACAAGTCAGTGGCGCTGCTCTCAGGCTAATGACGCGCCCGTCGCTGCGCAGCTGCATCTTATGCGCGTAAGGCGGACCATGTTGGAAACAACAACAGCCGCAGCCTCTCCGTGTTGTGTTTGTTGCGCCGCATTCCGAGCCCTTTCCCTGTCAGACACGGGCACCCCGAAACCAGCTGAAC
Source organism: Xenopus laevis (assembly GCF_017654675.1). Taxonomy (NCBI): domain Eukaryota; kingdom Metazoa; phylum Chordata; class Amphibia; order Anura; family Pipidae; genus Xenopus; species Xenopus laevis. The sequence goes on along the minus strand of NC_054378.1, from coordinate 114,804,498 downwards.
CCCGACACGCACAGTCCGGACGCCCCTGCGGCCCCCCAGCGATTTACGCGGACACAATGACCGGGAGACGCGGCGAGAAGATGAAATTAAATCGCGCACCCTATAACTGCTCCGCACCAATGGATGGGGGGCTCCTGTTTGCACCGGGTTAGCGCCCTCATCCTTCGCTTTTCTGACTTTCTAGAGCGGCGGGGCGCGAGGAAAGAGCGCGGAGAGGGGACCCCGGGGTACAATGTGGCGCTGGGGGCGCAGGGGCATTTATTTAAAGAGGTTTTATTTCCAGCAACTAACACAGCGGGCGCCCCCCAGCGGCGGAATCGGTTACAGTTAATCAGAAAAGATTCCAAATTCGTGAAAGGGGCGCGCCTCGTCCTCTTACAGTGAAGCGATGTGTTTATTATTCATTCATCCAGGGGGGCAATTTTTTAGGAACCCTCAGCATTTTAAATACCCGGCCTTTCCCACAACCAGTGCAAAAAGGATCACAACTGGTCAGCGGTTCTTTCAGGCAGATTGGGGCTTTTTTTGGTTCTTTTGCTCCCAGGTATCCCTTGCACTGCTCTAAGCAGGAGACATACATGTGTGATCTTCATGTAGTGAATGGGAATCAGGGCCACAATGGTGGTGTCAAGTTCTGCAAGGAAGTACCCCAGGGTAAAGCACAACCCGAGATCAATCTGATCTGTCCACACACAACCAACTAGTGATGGGTGAATTTGTCCCATTTCGCTTCCCTGCGTATTGCGAAAATTCCCAGCGAAATACGCAAAACTGGCAAAAAATTAGCGAAGTGCAATTTTGACACGGGCAACAATTCGCCGGCGTCAAAATGGGCACCGGCGTCAAGGTTGACGCTGGCACTCATTGAAGTCAATGGCTGTCCGTTAATCGTCACTGGTCAAAAATCGACGGAACCGTTGCCGGCATCAGCATTTTGTTCAACGCCAGCAAATTTTCACTGCAAATTCACGAAATTATTCGCCAGTGGCGAAATTCGCAAATTTGCCACTGGCGTATAAATTCGCCCATCACTACAACCAACTTCACTAAGTGTTACCCAGTGACGTATTAAGGACATGTGAGGCCCCCAGGCTACACTTTCCACGTGGCCCCTTTCTAGGGTAGGGCTACATTTCGGCGCTTTTTGTTTTTTAAAAAAAAGCCAACCGGCGTGTAAATACGCTAGCGGTTAAGCAATGGCACATGTCGCTAGCAGCTGCACCCTGCTGCTGGCCGACCCCTCACCTGAAGTTTTTAATTAAAAAAATTCTATGCCCACTGGCACTGACTGCTGCAGGACTAGGGGTGCTACTGCTACCACTCTGGCTGGCCCGTTGGGCCCACCCCCAGCTTTCTATCTAGCTTCCTGCCTGGGACTGAGTCTGAGGCAACTTAAACTTGGGCTTGGCAAATTGGCAAGAGTGGTGAGTCTGGTGACGAGTCACGACGAAGAAGACAGATAGACTGCGTGTCTGCTCTGCCTGCGTGTGTGCGAGAGTGTGCCACGCTCAACTCTCTTAAGCCACAGGTCTGCTTCGGCGCACACCAGTGATGTCACTAGTGTATGCCTTCCAGGCCGGCGAGGGATTGGTTGCACTTGCACACACGCAGAGAGACGACGCTGGGGCGGAGGGGCGGACCTAGGGAGCACAAAATAAGGGGTAGCATAGCCCACCCAGCCATTACTTTTATTTACCAGTATTGTAGAATTGGCAGTGTAGGAATTTTAAATTCCACAATTGAAGGAGTGCACATGTGCAAATGAGCGTGTAAGGTGTGTGTGTGGGAGGGGGAGTTTAGCAGACACAAACAAGCCTAGCAGGAGTGTGGGGGCGGACAGACTGTCCAAGGGGAACTTGGCCTTGGGGCACCTGGTTGGTAAATCCGGGCCTGTATAGGTTGGGGAAACTTTTAGAATAAGATAGTAAGTGTATTTTCATGTCTGCATTATTTGCTAAGTTACATAGTAACATAGTAAGTTAGGTTGAAAAAAGACACATGTCCATCAAGTTCAACCTCTGAACCCTATTTTAACCTGCCTAACTGCTAATTGATCCAGAGGAAGGCAAAAAAAAAAACAATTTGAAGCCTCTACAATTTGCATCAGAGGGAAAAAATTCCTTCCTGACCAGTCCCTGGATCAACTTGTACTATGAGCTATCTCCCATAACCCTGTATTCCCTCACTTGCTAAATACCCTCCAATTCCCTCTTAAAGCTATCTAATGTATCAGCCTGTACCACTGATTCAGCGAGAGAATTTAACAGCTCTCACTTTAAAAAAATATTTAGGCGGAACTTCCTTTCTTCCAATCGGAATGGGTGACCTGGGTAAAATGGGTAAACCTTTAACTTATAGTTAATCCTTCCCAACTGGAAAATTGCTGCAAGGCGATCAACACCCTGAGCCTCTTTCCAGAAAAGAATGTATACTGTATAAAGGCAAGGGAAGCTGTCTAACAGCTCTGGACTGGCACCTGTAGATTCTGGCAAATGCTAGACACTTACTATTTAGTGGGCTGGTAGGGGGGAGGTTGGGCCTCCTATGAATCTCAGTCTAGATCTGATGCACAGGGTGATAGTTTCCTGCATGTGTGGGTGGGTAGCAGTATATGACACACACATTGATGGCACAATGAGAGAGAGAGAGAGAGAGAGAGAGAGAGAGAATATGACTTCTCAGGAAGAGAGAGAGAGAGAGAGAATATGACTTCTCAGGAAGTGGAAACATGTGCCCAATAACCACAGACTGCAGTAACGTTACTACCCCCACAGGGCCTGGGCATGAGACAAGTAAATACCTTCTGATTTCGGAAGGCTTCACTTTGCATGTAATTGCTTGTGAAGGGCTTTTTGGCTCCTTTTAGCCCATCTCACCCTAACTAGGTTCAGTTTTCTATAGAAAAATTTATTGCGCAGACTGAAGTAATTAAAAATCAGGGAAGCAGGAACAGAATTGGTGGGCTTGGGACATCTTCGGAGGTGGGCCTGTTAAATGTTTGTGCTCTGCTCATTGGGGAGAAGTAAGGCAGTAGCATTTTCAAGTATAATTGCCCAGACATCATAGCAAGATAAACACAGTGGAAATCTTATGTATAATACCCCAGAGATCATAGTAAGATGAACACAGGGGCAACCTCATGTATAATATCCTCAGAACTCATAGCAGGATAACACAGTTGCAGTTACTAGTATAAATACCCCAAAAACTCATACATGGAATTGCCCCTGCTTTCATCCTGCTATAATACCCCCAGAACTCATAGTAGGATGGCACAATGGCAATTTCATGTATAATACCCCCAGAACTTATAGCAAGTTGTATGCAGTGGAATTTCAAATATCAGGCAAAAATTTTAGCACCCCCTGCACTCCTGGTAGTTACACCACTGGAATCATATAAGAGGAATCATATAAGGGGAATCATATAAACGGGATCATATAAGGGGAATGAAAGGTGGGAATATAAGGGGAATCATATAAGAAGTGCAATGCCCTACACTAGGAGGGAGACAGAAAACAGACTGGCGATATTCTTGTGATTTGGGGCAGATGCAGCAGCTCAGGTGTCAATTGGGGGGTCTCTGGTCTGTGCCAATCACAATGCAGGGCTGATTCAAAGACTAGGGAGTCCCCATCCTGCACCCCGATCCACAAGCAGCACCGCACCAGCACCCCCATCCCATTCCTCCTGCCTGATCAGCTGCTACGCCCTGGTGCATCTCGGCTCCTACCCACCTGCACTTTCTTCTCCTCCCGGAATGTGCGCCGGCAGCTGCTGCTGCGTCTCGACGCTCAGTTCCGTTCCGGCTGCAGCTCACCCGTGTATCCTGCGCTCCCTCTTCTTCTCTCTCCCCTTCTTCCAAGTGGGACTCCGGGAGACACAGCCCAAGATCAACAGAGTGTCTGGAGGGGTGCGTGCGTGTGGCCTCGATGTGCTGGCCTAAGTGCAGTAATGTAACTATGAGAACCAGGGCCCGGATTTCGCAATAGCGAATAGCGGGCCCCAAGGAGGTACGGACCCTGTGGACACATTACATAATCTTATCACAGTAACTACACAGAATCTACACCTCGGTGAATTTCTTCAGATGGCACCTCTTTGAAGAGTTACTATGTGCCATTGTTATTGAACTTCCCACACCAGTCAGTTGAAGTGAAGAAGCTGCTCGGATGAGTAGTGAAACATCTTCAATGATTACTCAGCAAGTCCAGTTGTTTTTTAGATTTACCTATACTAGATATACTTATTGAAAACAGTCTGTTGTCCCTAGGCAGGGATTTCCAAGTCCCTTCAGTTTGCAGTTGCACCAGGACGTGTATTTTGGACTTCGTTTTCCGTACTGCAATTTTCCATTGTGGCGTTTTATTGGAAAAGCCCAATAGCAGATTTCGCTTTAATAATCACTGCCTACACCAAAGTGATACCCAGGTCCCATCATACTGAATCACAGTCAGACTGTTGTTGTGAGCTAATGTGGGTCCAGCCAAAGTGGGAGCCTGATCCCCAAACTATTATCTACAGCAACAGAACAATTACGACTTGTATAATAAATATAATAAACACAGCCCACATATACAAGGTGGATGTACCTAATGTCTAGAGTTACCCACCTACCTATATTCACTGTTGCAGGGTCTGGAAAGCATTGGTCAGATGTATAACAACTGGCAAATACATTTTTACTTATAAATAGGGCATGTTTCCCCTTTGGCTGAGATGATAAAATACTGCAGTAAATAGGCCATTTGCAGCCTTATTTCTATAATTATCAGCCATGTAGGATCTCTCAGGGAATTCGGCCTGATCTTGGGCTTTGCAGCCTGAAGGACTATTGGTAATTGACTGTAGAAAATACAGATGAATGTGTTGAAGGCCACTTTTTCTATTAACATTTCTACCCTTGTGATCAGAAGCAAACATTGCTGTGTGGATCTTGGATTAGAAAACGTAAATAGTTCTCCTTAAACTTGAAAGGAGAACTAAAGACTCAAAATAAATATGTTTTTAATATATTGAACTTACTGTACCAGCCCAGAGGTTCAGCAGCTCTATAAGAGTAATGGCACAGGTCATCTAAAGTTTTTCACAGGAGCAGCCCATCTTTTGTTTGTCAGAGGCACTGCACATGCTCAGTGTGCCCTAAGCAGCTATGAAGAAGCTAAGGTTAGAGGTTGTCTGAAATCATTAGGCAGATGCAAATTCTGACACACGTGGAGCAATAAATTACTAAGAAGACTTGTATTAGGACTTTTATAGTGTGTACATAAACTGTATATTGAGTAGCAGTCCTTAAGCTCAGGTAAGAGAGCAGACCTGAACATGTGCTGCAAATCAGCTGAAAAGAGGATGGAGATGCATTGTCAGAGTCACAGATCTGATAACGGGGCATGCTCATCTCCTGCGGATACAGAAGCCCAAAATATAATGTGTAGTACTCGTAGCCTTAGGGTAGAACTATACGGGCGTTTTGACATCAGATACATTCTGATGCAAGGAAGTGCAGGTGTCACGTTGGATGCGCCAAATCCAAGGTAAGTAATAAGAATGTCGGACGTTGTTGCAGCGTGCATATGTCACGACTGTCAGATGCGAATGTTGCGTCTTCATCCATCGTGTCAGATGCACACTGCAACAACGTCTGACATTCCTATTACTTACCTTAGATTCAGCGCATACGTGACACCTGCACTTCCTCGCATCAGAATGTATCGGATGTCAAAACGCCCGTATAGTTCTACCCTAAGGCTATGAGTGACACTTGTACTTCCTCGCATCGAAATGTATCGGATGTCTAAACGCCTGTGTAGTTCTACCCTAGTTCTAATCCTCCCCCCCCTCCAACACTAGGCCCCTTACATTGGTCCCCTGCCTGCACCATCTGTTACTTTGTGTGTCCCTGTACCAGGTATAAAAAGGTGCAGTTGCGTTGGGAGGCATCATCTCATGGAACCTCCATCAGATTACCAACATGGAGCCTGTACCCAGCTGCACATGGTCCTGTTGGCAGCTCTGACAGAAGAAAATCAGAAGGTGCAAGATTGTGCCTGTATCATAGCACATGGCAGTGTCTTCCCCTGTCTCCATACCTTCTGTTAGCCACTCCCTCCTGACGCATTTCGCACCATTGGGTGCGTCATCAGAGGAGGTGTGGCTATTACAGGTCATATCCCTTATATACTTGCACAATATTTTATACAGATTCCAAGGTCAGTGATTCAACATATTATATCCATCCTACAGGGACAGCTCTTATCTCTTATTTGCCTATAACCCTTTATGCAGTTCTTTTATAATTTTTTTTATCCATTTGTATTGTAAAATAACTGCATGAAGGATTATAGGCAAATATGAGATACATGAGACGTCAGGGCCGGAACTAGGGGTAGGCAGAGTAGGCACATGCCTAGGGCGCAAAGCTGAAGGGGTGCTAGGCACGTACCTGCTCTTTCGCCTACCCCATGTCCGGTCCTGTGTCTCCCTGGCTGCCGATGGTAAATTGCGTTTAAAGCGCTTGCGCTTAATTTCGCGCATGCGTGCTCTTTCGCGCATGTGTGATTCAGCACACACTAAGCCAGCGCCGAGGCCGGCCAGGTTGCCTATGGCGCCTGGCCGGGTTGGCCCGGCTCTGTGAGAGGTTATTAGTCTATCCAGGTGTCAGACAAGAATCTAGGTATAGAGTGTGGCCCTGTAGAATGCATATAATTTTGAATCACTGACCTTGAAATCTGTATAGAATAATTGTGCTAGTATATAAGGGATATGACCTGTAATAGCCGCACCTCCTCTGATGAAATACACAATGTTGCGAAAAGCGTCAGGAAGGAGTGGCTAACATGAGGTATGCAGACAGGGGGGAGACACTGCAATGTGGTATATGAGTTTATTTTTCACTATTATGTAATTTATTTACTAAAAAGCTTGAAATAAGTAACCATGCATATTTATTTGATCATTTGCTTAGTGCTATTGGACATTGGCATGGTGCTCACCCATAGACCGTATATGGCCTTGATATATTATTTATAATTGCCTGTCAAGCCTGCTGCATTTTTATATCAGACACACATATAGGGAAGGGAGGCAATGGAGGGGACATGGGGTTGGAGGAAGAGTTTTGTCCTCCTTTAGAAATGATACAATATGTTCCTATACAAATGTTCCTATATCATAAAAGGTGTCACAATTACTTGTGAAGAAGGATGCACATTTATTTTGTAAATATCCCCCTTACCCCCCACTTGGGCACCTACAGATTTGATATGGCTACCAAAGCAAAGTAAGCCAGTTCTGTCAGTTACACCGGGGGCTGGGGTGGAATAAAACTTCAACAGGCTGACGAGAAGTATTAGGGTCAGGACACACAGGCAGATTCTCAGGGAGATTAGTCGCCCGGCGAGAAATCTCTTCTTCTGGGCAACTAATCTCTCTGAACTGCCTTCCTGTTGGCTAAAATGTAAATTGCCGGCGGGATGGCACTTGGCCCTATTCGTTTTCCGAATTGCCGGGCGACTAATATCCCTGAATCTGCCTTTGTGCCCTGACCCTAAAAGCATTCAGAACTCTGCATCCTCCATGCCACTCGTGAAGAAAAGGCATCAGAGCAGAAAGATACAAGGCAGACACCTTTCTTTTCTTGTTAAGTTTATTGGCATCATTTTCATCTTTACAGAAGATTCCAGCCTACGGAATAGGACGTGGGCTGCGAGGAAAAAAAAAAAAAAAGGTACACGTGCCGTATGGAAGCAAGCTACGAATGCAAGAACCTAAACTGCCAGGGGTTTCATACCAATACGTTTCTGATCCGCAGCACAGGGGGGAGGGCAGGAGGGATCTCTAGGACTACATCATCTGCCAGTGAAAGAGGGGAAATAAACATACGACACCCCAGAGAGGAAAAGAGCCGTTAAGCTACAGTAAACCATTAAAATATACCCCACCCTCCCCATGTAAGAGCTTAGCAAAGATCCCCTGCAGACTTGACAATGTTATATATAAAAAAATTACGAGAAAAAAAAAAAAACAAATAGGAAAATAAGATGATTTAATACCTGCACTTAACCTCATATCCAAGTCCAATATGCACATGACTGTTACAGGTCTATCTGCACTTTATGAAGGAGGTAAAGAGATTTCTTCTAGTGAAACAAATAAGCTGCAGTCTAGTATTGCATCTGGCTATAGTCTTAACTAACTAACAGGGGCTCCCCAACCTTTACCCGGTGGGTTAGCGTTTGCAGGCCAAACACGCAGGGGAAAAAAAGAAAAATAAAGCAACGTGTGTCCTTATTCTACTGTCTAATTACCTGTGCTTCAATACTTAAGTAAATCAAACATTTTTCTTACACTAAATTTATACATTTTTAAATTGGTTGCATATATTAACATGTACTATAAGATTATTTTCCTAACGAAGCATTACATAATAAATGGAGTCTGTAAAAAGAAGGTCTGATTAATTAAAAGTAACAAGCGTTAAACTGAGATACATACAGAACTCAAAGACCCTGGGGTGAGACTGGGTGCTGAGCTTGCAAAGGATTATGGGATATGCAGCCTTTCTGCTTAGAGCCTTCACAGGACAATTAAAATGGTTTATTATCAGATCATGTAATTAATTATTCACAACGACTGCAGAATGAAGCAAATGAAAAAAAAAAGAAAAAAAAAACCGGTCTCCTCACAAGACAAAAAAAAAAAAAAAAGTTCAAACAGTATGTTTTTAATGTTAACCACTTTGCACCCAGAGGGGCTTGCAAACACAGTTGCAGGCCACTTGGTAACACAGGGGTTAAAACACACTGGCATATTGTCCCCCCCCAAAGTAACGGATGAGAAAAATCATTGTGTTCTGCGTATGATACAGGTGTCAGTATTCATTTGGATCGATGTGTGGGAGCTGGAGAGGGTGCAGATGATTAATATTTATCCTTTACACTCTGGACAGGGAGGGAAGGGGTCTTGTGTTTGAAGGCCTAAGTGTGATATTGGTTAGTGAAGGACTCCGGCTTCGCCCTCCGGTCGCTTTCAGCAGCTGCAGCTCTCAGCAGAGGCCTTTGCTCTGTCATTTTTGTCCAATTTGATGGGTTCTGGGAATTCATTGTACAGCTCCACCTCTGTCTCCTGGTGGGACAAAATGGGCTCAGTTAAGAGGTTTATTAGCACAATACCATTTTCCAAAACTACAATAGCATTCTTAGTCAAAAGTAAATTTATTCAGCAAGGATATCCCTTTAACTCTCTGTGTGCTGCAGATCAGAGTCGGAGTTACCAAAAACGGAGGAGTCGGATTCCAAGGATTTATGTATTGACTCCACAACCATGCCAGTAACAGAAACAGCAAAACATGAAATCGTTTTAGAGTAATAAAAATATAATGCACGGGTAAAACTGATGCGTTTGCTTCAGAAACACTACTATAGTTTATTTAAATAAGCTGCTGTGTAGCAATGGGGGCAGCCATTCAAAGGAGAAAAGACCGGTTACACAGTAGATAAGCTCTGTAGAACATAATGGTGTTATCGGTTATCGACTATTTAGCCTTTTTTCAATTTACGCGATTGCTACACAGCAGCTTGTTTATATAAACTATAGTAGTGTTTCTGAAGCAAACACACCAGTTTTACCAGTGCAGGGCAACACTACATTATATTTTTATTACTTTAAAGGAGAAGTCAGGACAGTGAGGTTGTGGAATGCACTGCCAGGTGATGTTGTGATGCTGATTCAGTTAATGACTATAAGAATGACTTGGATGATTTCTTGGACAGACATAATATCAAAGGCTATTGTGATACTAAACTCTATAGTTAGTATAGATATGGGTATATAGAATTTATCTAAGAGTAGGGAGGGGTGTATGTATGGATGCTGGGTTTTCATTTGGAGGGGTTGAACTTGATGTCTTTTTTTCAACCCAATTTAACTATGTAACCATGTAACTAAACCCTAAAGTTAAAAAACCCCTACCCTACATAGACGCCTCCTCCCTCCCAGCCTAGCGACCCCCCCGGGCAAATGCCCTTAAGTCTTTACTTACCCCCTCCGTCCAGATTCTGTCCAGCGGAGTTAAGGGCAGCCATCTTTAGCCGTTTCGGTAATCTCCGGAATAAGACAGACGATTCGCCAATTTTCTTGAGTTTCAGCACATGCGCACTTGTCGTGAAACAGAAAATTGCTCCAACTGCGCACGTGCCAAAACTCACGAAAACTGGCAAAGCGTTGGTCTCATTCCGGACTTTCGGCACATGCGCAGCTGTCGCCAAACAGAAAATTTCTCCAACTGAGCATGTGGTACTACGCCGGTCTCATTCCAAAGATTACCGAAGAGAAGAAGATGGCTGCCATGAACTCCGCTGGACAGAATCTGCGCAGAGGGGTAAGTAAATATTTAGGGGCATTTGCCCCGTGTAGCAACTAGGCTTGGGGGGAGGAAGGGTAATGTTATAAAAAGAGTTGATGGCTGATTAAAAGAAAAAAGTATGCACAGGATTTCATTGGTCAGAGACCTTGCCATATTCAAAGCTAAGTGAAAGAATAAGGGGTCTATATATCATGCCGCGTAAAACATTGGAGACAAACATTACTGGTGAGATGTGGAGAAGAAAAGGCGAGTGTGTCCCAGCTGAACCGAAAGACAAACACAAGTTTTCCAGACATCTGAGCTGCGGCTGCTGAGATTGCAGAATAAAATGTTGGTTATCCAATCTTTTCTTGATTGCTATTTTACCTTTATGATTCAGCTGTAACTCAATTTAATGTTATTGCCATAGCGATAAATTTGTGCAATGTAAAATAGCCAAAGAGCCCTGCAGATTCTCCAGCAGAGGGAGCAGTTTCATTACCTGTTTAAGTGCGTTCCGTGCAATCGTTTGAAAAGCCTGTTCCACATTTATAGCTTCCTTTGCACTGGTTTCAAAATATGGAATGTTGTTTTTGCTATGGCACCACACATGGGCTCTCTTTGTGGTTACCTGTAGATGAGGTGAAACAATAGAAAGGAAACCATTCAGGAATCAATGGTTGGGAAAGCAGAACACATAACACTCCATTATCATTAAAGGGATTCTGTCATGATTTTTATCATGTAGTTTTTATTTCTAAATGACACTGTTTACACTGCAAGTAATTCACTCTACAATATAAAATGTCATTCCTGAACCAGCAAGTGTATTTTTTTTTTATGTTGTAATATTGGTGTGTAGGTGCATCTCAGGTCATTTTGTCTGGTCATGTGCTTTCCGAAAGAGCCAGCACTTTAGGATGGAACTGCTTTCTGGCAGGCTGTTGTTTCTCCTACTCAATGTAACTGAATGTGTAGCAGTGGTACCTGGATTTTACTATTGAGTGTTGTTCTTGGATCTACCAGGCAGCTGTTATCTTGTGTTAGGGAGCTGCTATCTGGATACCAATGTTCTGTTGTTAGGTTGTTGGGAGGGAAGGGAGGAGTGATATCACTCCAACTTACAATACAGCAGTAAAGAGTGACTGACGTTTATCAGAGAACAAGTCACATGACTGGGGCTGCTGGGAAACTGGCAATATGTCTAGCCCCATGTCAGATTTCAAAATTAAATATAAAAAAAAAAAATCTGTTTGCTATTTTGAAAAATGGATTTCAGTGCAGAATTCTGCTGGAGCAGCACTATTAACGAACGTGTTTTGAAAGATTTTCCCTTCAAGCATTTATACATTTAACATCCTCTGTAGGTCTGTATAATCAGCAGCTGACACGGATATGCAGCCATTGGCTCTTAACCTGTAGCAAACCCAGCACTGAGTAATCTAGTTCTGCAACAGCCAAAATATCTAGGCCTATATATGGAATATTTCAATGCATTTAGATACATAGCAATAAAAGGAGAGACATAATTCATCAACATATATTCATAAAACTGAGCTATTTCCAAATGTAAAAATTTAAGATAAGGAAGACACTTACTTGTCTGTTCTCAAGGTCAACCTTATTCCCCAACACAACAAAGGGAAAGTTCTCAGGGTCCCTTGGGCTCGCCTGGATAAGGAATTCATCTCGCCAACTGTCCAGAGTCTTGAAAGTGTTGGGAGCTGTGACATCGTAGACCAACACGCAGCAGTCGGCCCCTCTGTAGAAAGCGACCCCAAGCGATTGGAACCTCTCCTGCCCAGCTGTGTCCCATATCTATACAGCCAAAGAGAGAATGAGAAAGAAAAATATCTTCGTTAAATCTTACACAACAACTACCTGTTACTGGCCGACCAGGGGTTTTTTGGCATGAAAAATGCATTTTTGAGCCACAAACTACATGTAAGTATCGTACCCTACCACACAGTTGCATCACAGGATACCCACACAAGCTAAGAAAGGTTCCCATTAAAGGGGAACTATCACAAAAATGTAATATATGCTTCAACATACAGAAATAAGAAGTTTTCTAAATCCATACAATCGTTTCTGAAATAATGAAGTTTATCTTCACTTTTCCTCTCTCAGCATCTGTTGCTCTTCATTCTGTCTTCATGCAGCAGTTGGGTGTCAGATATTCATTGACAGTTAGATTCAATATATCTTATAGGGGGGAGGTCATTTTGCCTAGAAGATGTATTAGAGCTCACTATTAAAATCACCAGACTTCATGTCTCTCTACATGCAGAATTTATGTAAAAAGCAGTTATTTTATAGATTGTGTTTGTACTGGAATAAGTTATTTGAGCGAGCTCTAATACATCTGCTCGGAAAGGAGGCCCCCCTATAAGATATATTGGATCTAACTGTCAATGACTATCTGACACCCAACTGCTGCATGAAGACAGAATGAAGAGAAACAGATGCTGAGAGAGGGATAGCGAACATAAACTTGATTATTTCAGAAACAACGCAGAATGTTTAATTGATTGTATTTAGAAAGTTTCTTACTTCTGTATGAGGAAGCTTTTACGAAATTTTCATTTTCGAGAGTTAAGATTGGGATGTGTAAAGCCCTAAAACAAATCCACATACTGCAGAATTACAATAACAACCCTGCCCCTATTGCCACACTTGTTGATGATATCCCCAGGCTATACAACTAAAATGTTTATAATTTGGTACAGATTTAGCCTAAATCAATTCTCATTTAAAATGTTCTTTTTTGTGCACCTAGGCATAATGGCAAATATACTTGACATTTTCCTGGCAGTGAAGAAATTCACGTGATTTTGTCACGAGGAAAGCGTTGCCATAGATACCAGAAGTAAAGTGGAAAGAGCAAGTGTTTTTAATCACACAATTTGCAACATGAACTGAAGTCTCATTAACAGGTTGTGGTTTCATTCACACCCACAGCGGGCTGCAAATTGTTCCTTCTGCTGCTCACTAGAAATGTACTACAGGTATAGGATCCCTTATCCGGAAACCCGATATCCAGAAAGCTCCGACTTACGGAATGGCTGTCTCCCATAGACTCCATTTTATCCAAATAATCCAAGTTTTTAAAACATAATTTCTTTTTTCTGTGTAATAATAAAACAGTAGCTTGTACTTGATCCCAACTAAGATATAATTAATCCTTATTGGAAGCAAAACCAGCCTATTGGGTTTATTTAATGTTTAAATTAATTTCTAGTAGACTTAAGGTATGAAGACCCAAATTACAGAAAGATCAGTTATCCGGAAAACCCCAGGTCCCGAGCATTCTGGATAACAGGTCCCATACCTGTACAAATATTTATGTGTTGGTTCAAGGCAACCACCTCCCTGGCTGGGAAAATGTCCCGAGACCTCCTCTCTTCCAGTGTAATGTATAGAAACATTGACTGCCTGCTGTCTGAGCCATCGTACAGCCCTGGTACCAAAATGGACATACCCGTACCCATACACACGGGGCAATGCAGCCAATCATATTCTGAAACTGTATGAATGTCAATAGAGGAAAGTCCTGCTTGGTGTTGCTTCTGATGCAAAAACATTGACTACTTCACTGCCCCTATACAGTCAACGAGAGCCACTGTCTTATCTTGCAGTATTGCCAAATCAGACCGAGGATAGAAGAAGGACTTAAAGAAAAAGAGAGCTAAAGAAGAACTAAAGCTTAACTGAAGAAGTAGCTAGACATGTTGTACATTATATTTTGGGCTTCTGTACCAGCCTAAGGTAAACACAGCCTTTTAGCAATAACGATCTGTGTCACCAAAGATGCCCCAGTAGCTCCCCATCTTCTTTTCTGCCGATTCACTGCACATGCTCTGTGCCGCTGTCACTTACTGAGCTTAGGGACCCACTCACAATATACAGTACACATAGAATAGAAATGTCATAATATAAGGCTGATTAGTAATTAATACAGATAATTACTACATGGCAGCACAGAAACCAGTGCAATTAGCATCAGAATTTAATAATCAGCCCTGTAGCATCAGCTTATATTACAGACAAACCTCATTTTCTGCTTGATAATTAGTGACGAGCCCTAAGCTTAGCTTCTCAACAGCTGCTCAGAGCCCACTGAGCATGTGAGTGTCACAGACACTTTCCAAGATGGTGACCCCCTGTGACAAGTTTGAAGTCCTGGATCATTGCTGCTAATGACAAGCTGAAACTTGAGGCTGGCGCAATAAGTTCAGTATATAAAATAAGACCATTTTAGCCATATTTCTTTTTTTAAGGTTTAGTTCTCCTTTAAGGGTAAGGTCACAACAGGAGATTCGGGGAGATTTAGTCGCCCCGCGACTAATCGCATCTTCTTTGGGGCGACTAATCTCCCCGAACGGCTTCCTCTGTCTTCCACCTGCTAGAATGAGAAATCGCCTCACGAGAAAACTTCGAACGACTTTGGAATGAAGCGCTGTGAGTGCCATGCCTCAGTCGATTTCTCATTCTAGCAGGCGAAAGACTGGGGGAAGCCGAAGCCTAAAGGATAATTGAGAAACTGCAGATCTGAAGCATTGGGAATGTGGCTTCACTAACATACTATACGGTCTGATAATCCATACAGCATTGGAATTCTCCGATGTTTAATGCACTACTACTACTGATCTACCCCATACGGTACATAAACAATACTGATATTTAAAGGGATACTAGTGGTTTTCTTTCTTCATCAGGAATGTCACCCTCTCATTTATAAACTATCCAGCACTAATTTTGCCTTTGAATTGTGCCTCCCTGCAGACCCCTATTAAAAACCGGTCATTCAATGAAACAGCTCCAGTTAATAGTTGACACTGCACTTGAAGGGCGAATCTATAATTGCATTACCAAATTAGAAGAAGGCGCAGTGACCCAGGCCTGTTATAGAGGTCTTCAATGAGGCACAATTCCAAAGCAAGTTTGGCGCTAGATCATTTATTAAAGGAGATGTTCACCTTTGAGTTAACGGTTAGTATGATAAAGAGAGTGGTATTCGGAGGCAATTTACAATTGATTTTCATTTTCTGTTATTTAGCCTTTTATTCAGCAACTATCCAGTTCCCAGTTTTAGCAGTCTGGTTACTATGATCCAAATTACAACCATGAACTACTTTGAATGAGAGACTGGAATATGAATAGGAGAGGGCCTAGATAAAAAGAATAAAAAGTAGCAACAACACATCTTACAGAAGATTTATTTTTTCTTAGATGGAGTCAGTGACCGTCATTTGAACACTGGAAAGAGTCTGAAGAAGGCAAATTATTTATAAAAAAAAACAAAAAAAAAAAACGATTCCATTGAAAAGTTGCTTCAATTTAGCCATTCTGTAAGATACTAATAATGAACTTTAAAGGTGAACCACACGTTCCTGAAAAATGTAGAAAGTGTTGCTATCACTTTAAGGGCTGTTTCACACTCACGATGTAGCTGTAATTAGGGACTTCTATGGATCCAATGGTGCGGCAGAGGAAGTTTCAAAGTGCACAGACAGGTATACAGTAAGGACAATAAGCCAACGGTAGTTTATCCGTACATGAACAAAACCATATAAAAACACTTGTTAATATATCCTACTGTAGGATCTAGTCCTGTCTACTGCTCACACTCTATGGAGCAGTTTTGTAAAACCTTAGGGTGCTAATACCCTGTTTATTCGCCTATTCAATAGCCAACCGTATTTTAAAGGGGAACTATCGTGAAAATTAAAAAAAAATTTATAGGTAAAAGTGAAAATGAAATTTAATTTAATATAAGCTTCAGCAGACTGAAGTAAGACACTTTCTAAAAATAATCAATTAAAAATTCTGTACCATTTATGAAAAAATCCAGTTTATCTTCACTATTTCTCTCTCAGCATCTGTTTCTCTTCATTCTGTCTTCATGCAGCAGTTGGGTGTCAGATATTCATGACAGTTAGATACAATATATCTTATAGGGGGGGCTTCCTTTCGTAGCAGATATATTAGAGCTCACTCAAATAACATTACAAACCAAATTTAATAAAATAACTGCCTTTGCACAAATCCTGCATGTAGAGAGACAGGATTATTAGTGATTTTAATAGAGAGTGAGCTCTAATACATCTTCTAGGCAAAAGGAGCCCCCTATAAGATATATTGGATCGAACCGTCAATGAATATCTGACACCCAACTGCTGCATGAAGAGAGAATGAAGAGAAACAGATGCTGAGAGAGGAATAGTGAAGATAAACTTGATTATTTCAGAAACGGTACAGAATGTTTAATTGGCTGTACTTAGAAAACATATTATTTCAGTATGCCGAGGCTAATAGTACGTTTTCATTTTTACGATAGTTCCCCTTTAAATTATTATCCTTTAATTTAAAATCCATCTGTGACCAACCAAAGATCTGACAGTAAATCAGGGCTCTGCTGTGTTTGTGCACATGCAAGTGATATAAGACAGGAGGTAGAATTGTAGGTAAAGGTATGGTATCCGTTATCCGGAAACCAGTTATCCAGAAAGCTCCAAATTACGGAATGGCCGTCTCCCATAGACTCCATTTTAAACAAATAATCCCCATTTTTAAAAAGTATTTCCTTTTTCTGTATAATAATAAAGCAGTACATTAAACTATGATATAATAAATCCTTATTGGAAGCAAACCCAGCCTATTGGGTTTATTTAGAGGAAAACTAAATCCCCAAAATGAATACTTAAGCAACAGATAGCTTACATCATATTAAGTGGCATATTAAAGAATCTTACCAAACTGGTCTATATATTTATTTAAGTAAATATTGCCCTTTTCCATCTCTTTCCTAAGGAACAGTAACACCAAAAAATGTAAGTGTTTTAAAGTAATGAAAATATCATGTACTGTTGCCCTGCACTGGTAAAACTGACCTGTTTGCTTCAGAAACACTACTATAGTTCATATAAACAAGCTGCTGTGTAGCAATGGCGGAAATTGAAAAACGGCTACATGGCACAGGTTAACTAATGGATAATAGATAACACCATTAGACAGAGCTTATTTGCTATCTGCTGTGTAACCCGAGCCTTTTCTCCTTTGAATGGCTGCCCCCATTGCTACACAGCAGCTTATTTATATAAACAATAGTAGTGTTTCTTAAACAAATACAGCAGTTTTACCAGTGCAGGGCAACACTGCATTATATTTTCATTACTTTACTTATTTTTTGACGTTACTGTTCCTTTACAATGTGATTCTTCAGAGCTAAAAGGGGCGGGGCCACAATCACTATCTTTCATGGTGGTCTGTGTGCTGCCTCAGAGATCACCTGACCAGAAATACTACAACGAAACTTTGACAGGAATAAGTGTGGAAGCAAAAGACAGAACCCTGTCTGTTAATTGGCTCATGTGACCTAACAAGTATGGTTTGTTGGTTTGTTTGTGTGCACCGTGAATCGTACAATCCCAGGGGACAGCCCTTATTTTTTAAAATTGCAATTTTCTATTGGGATTACCCAGAGGGGCCTGCTTAACCTGTAACAGTGTGAAGGGAGAATATGATAAATGTCAATAATAACAAATGCTCCTCTATTTTCTTTATGGGCTTTGGTTACTTTTATTTGTCAAAATCAGCAGATCTAGAACATTCCAGGAGCAGTGTGATACAGGAAGAGGCACAGGCTGTGTTGGTGCCGCACAGATGATCCATCTGTACCTTTAAAGGGGTTCATTTTTCAATAATTTTTTGTATGGTGTAGAGAGTGATACTCCGACAATTTGCAATTTTTTTTTATTATTTGTGGTTTTTGAGTTATTTAGCTTTTTATTCAGTTTGCAATTTCAGCTATCTGGTTGCTAGGGTCCAAACTACCCCAGCAACCATGTATTGAAAAAGAGACTGGAATATGAATAGGAGATGGCCTGAATAGAAATATGAGTAATAAAAAGTGTCAATAACAATTTATTTGTAGCCTTTCAGGGCATTTGTTGTTTAAAAGGGGTCGGTGACCCCCATTTGAAAACTGAAGAGAGTTTTTGAAATAAAATAAAAAAAATTAAAAGTTTCTTAGAATTGGCAATTCCATAACATACTTGATGGTGAACCACCCCTTTAATGTGTTTAACAAATTGGAGTAAACCAGAAGGAGTTTATCTTTACCTGCATTGTGACCAATCTGTCATCCACCATCACCTCCTTAGTGAGAAAATCTGCCCCTATAGTGGCTTTGTACTGGTTAGTGAACTTCTTATTCACATACTGGTTCATGAGAGAGGTTTTGCCAACCCTAGAATGAAAGGCACAAACACATTATTTACTTAATAAAATGACTAATGGCACGACAAATAAATACGACTAAACCTACTGTAAACACACAGCACAATGCACTCACCTTCCCATCATTCCTTACATGTAGGTGTTTTTTAATCATTAACAATTAAAATATGAGGTTCTGTATCAGTGTCCATGCCCAGTTCTATTATTTTTATTGTAAATGGATTGGTGTTGCAGAACGTTTTCCTGTATATTCCTGGAGGGTACAGAATGGATCTGCTTCTCAGGTGTTGGGCTTTTACCCTGCAATCCTGGATGTTTGCAGATTTCATGTTTTCCTCCATCGCACAAACATTATACAGTCATATGAAAAAGTCTGGGAACCCCTCTTAATTCTTTGGAGTTTTGTTTCTCATTGGCTGAGCTTTCAAAGTAACAACTTCCTTTTAACATATAACATGCCTTATGGAAACAGTAGTATTTCAGCAGAGACAAAGTTTATTGGATTAACAGAAAATATACATCATAGAAAAATTAGACAGGTGCATAAATTTGGGCACCCCAACAGAGATATTACATCAATACTTAGTTGAGGTCCTTTTGCAAATGTAACAGCCTCTAGACGCCTCCTATAGCCTTTGATGACTGTCTGGATTCTGGATAGCGTTATTTTTGACGATTCGTCCATACAAAATCTCTCCAGTTCAGTTAAATTTGATGGCTGCCGAGCATGGACAGCCTGCTTCAAATCATTCCATAGATTTTCCATGATATTCAAGTTGGGGCACTGTGACGGCCATTCCAGAATATTGTACTTCTCCCTCTGCATAAATGTCTTTGTAGATTTCATAGTGTGTTTAGGGTCAGTCTCTTGTTGGAGTAACATGCATTTAAATTAGAAAAATAACAAGGGTACCCACATTTTTGCACAGCCAGTTTTTCACATTTGATTTAATTTCATACAATGGAATATTGCTTCACTAAAAATCTTTGTTCAGAAAACACCCCAGATGTTCCTGGGAAATGAAAGACATACCACTGTTATCTTTTTTGTTGAAAGTGGAGTAAATTATTATGCAGGCTGAGAGGGGTTCCCAAACTTTTTCATATGACTGTATGTTACAGAACACAGCCTACTACCTACATCATGTGCTGAGTTAAACACAATGATTCCACAAAAATACTCGGACTTTGCTCTTATTTATCTAAACACTGGAAATTACCTTTCCCTAGGAACAGAGATAAAGCACATACATCCTAACAGTTTAAAGGCAAACCTGCCTTCACAAAAGATTGTTTAATAAACCACTAGTTATGTTTATTTTAGGAGATATTCCCAGATGTAACATCACTTTGGACTTTAAGTGATGTCACTTCTGGGGTCTCAGGCATACACCAAGTGGTGGTTTGTTTACTTTTCCAAGGCTTTATCATCCACACGTGCTACAGAGCACTCTTATTATTGCCCATAAGCATTGAAAATGGCCCTTATGTATAAAATTCCCGAATATTATGAAAAGTGGTAAAAATAATAGCAAATAGCAGAGCCAGGGCAGCCAACACTACTGCACTGGTGGCCTATAAGCCTACCCCTCTTTCCACTCACAACCCTCCTATCTCAGTTACAGCGCTGACAAACTGTATAGGGATGAACCAAATCCTGGATTCTGCTTGAAATTTGCCTGAATCAAAGGCATTTTTGGCAGGATAAGTACAGAATGTGTCGCAGTGAGACCTGGATTTTATTTTAGCCGAAAGTCGGCCAGATCTCGATCGGGGAAGCCCGTCAGGGGCCCCATACACGGGCCAATAAGCTGCCGACTCGGTCTGTCTGCAGCTTTTAACGGCCAGTGTATGGCCACCTTAAGACATAATGCACATTATTGCTGGGGCTTATTGGTTGAATATGCTTCTATAGCTCCTGGGTATAAAGGGTATACCATTCAGCTTATAGGAAAATGATTCAAGCACAGGTGTTTCTTAATTAGCTGGGACTTAAAAGCTTCCTTGCTGGTCTCACTAGAGTTTCTAAAGAGAAAGGTAAGGGAACATGGTTCCACCACTTTGCTCCACATAATACATATTGTCGCTGGGGTCTTAATGACTGAAAATGCTTCTATAGCTGCTGGGTACAAAGGGCAAGTGAATACAGCACTACCACTCAGTCACATATAAGGCGATGGTCAGACAACCCATTTTCTGGCCTGCAAATAAACATGTCTACACCCAGAGCCACAGGGATGCCCCGGGTGCAAACACAAAGGACCTCTATACAAGTGGAGGGGTTGTTTCTAGGCCTGTGTATGTTCAAGCTGAGACCATCTCTGTGGGCCCATAGCCTGATGTACGTTACTGCTAAAGTTTTGATGTTTTTAAATATAAAAAAGCCACTCTGACATTTGCTGGAATCTACAGACTCCCAAACTACGGTTTTCCCAAAACTGAATTTTAAAAGTAATGTTCTGCTGTTTCAGTTTGGCAGTTCATTGATCCAGGTGCAGATTCTGAACTGTTACAAATTGCTTCATTAGTTGATACATTTCTCAGCAGCAGCTGTGGAATATTAGCAACTATTGTATCAATTCTAAAAGCTCAGAAGGGATAAAGATAACAGATGTGTCACCTAAATGTATCAATTTAAAGCAGTTAAAGGACCAGTAACAGCAAAAATGTTCTAAAAAAAGTTCGTTAGTATGCTACAAAAAAAAACCGCTAACACATATTAAACTTTGAAATCGCTAAGTCTTTATTAAGAAATAACTCCGCTTGCGCTTCTCTTCAGATATGGCGACAGGGCAAAGATCCATACTGCGGCACTCCTCCCTGGCTATCACCTATAAGGAAGGCAGGGAGGAGAAATGGAGCGCCGCAAGATGGATCACCAATCGCCTTTTCTGAAGAGAAGCGCAGCAAGCGGGGTTTCGGTAATATGTGTTGGTGTCTTTTTTATCATAGCATACGAACGTATTTTTTTTTTTAAAACATTTTTTGCTGTTACTGGTCCTTAAAAGTGTTGGTGACCCACATCCCCCAGAGCTGCTTTAGAAGGTGAAAAATTAAACTTCACACTTTAATTTTAGAAAAATGGTCAGAAATAGAAAGTAATTGTAAAAAGTCTTTATTTCTGGTGAACAATCTGAAACCAACTGAACTGAAAAAACGTGTTTGAAGGAAAACAACCCATTTAATGCAATGACACATGGGGAGATTTTTCCACACGTGTTGCAATTTCCCTATCCCAGGTAACAAATCTCTCCGAAAATGCCTTGCCCGTTGCAAACATTGTGATCACCACAAGTAAATGATATCACATGCGGCGATTCAGATTAATCACAGGAAAATGCATTTTTCCACAATTAAGCCGAATCGTAATTACTTGAGGCAACTACAACGTTATGAAAAAGAGGCAAGATTTTTTTGCCTTGCGGTAGCATATTTTTGAGGCAGTCAAATCTCCCATGTGCCATGGCCCTTATGTTGTAAAACAATTTAAGAATAGGATATATCAGAACTGGTGATTTACCCAGAAATATAAAAAATAAAGGGATATTTACACTTACCCAGAATCCCCAAGGATGATGACCTTCAGCAGCACTTTCTTCCTGGAAGTCATCTTTTAGAACTGAATGGGAAGAAGAAAGCATAATGGTCAGTAATCTCCATATTGATTCCTGTTGGTGTAAGGGCCCCTTGGGACCACGGTTTTTGGTATGTTTTTGTACGTTATTGGTTTATCTGCTCATTTTCCAGCTTTCCATCACAGCTGCACAGAGTATAAAGGATCTAAAAGGGATCTGCCAAGGACTTCCCTGCACTTCAAATTGAGCTGCATGAATAACTAATTATGCCTCCAGCCGATAATCCAACACTCCCTGTCCCCCGGCTTTCTCTTGAATAAGCAGAGCACAAACACAGCAACATGGTTGTACAATGTTCATTTTTTTTTTGCCAGCCTGGTTTTTAATGCAACAGCCTGAAGCCCTCCATAGGACCTTATCGGTAAGACCACAGACAGGGATGGAAGGGTAGAGAGGTTTAGTAATTCATGTTTGTTGCTTTGTCTCAATGGATTTGGTTGCTCAGAACCTGCTAACATCTTGCCAGTTCACTGCTAGCAGTGGATGGGCTTTCGGGTAAAGCTGTTGAGTGCCAGCAGCCTTAATTCAATTTGATTCACCTAAACATGTCTGAATTGAATGCCCTTACTTTTTATGGCCTAAGAGTGAGAAATGATATATACATCTCACATTATTTCTAAAACCAAGAAACAGTCCCCCACCCCAAGCAGCTCCAGGTGTGAACTATGAGATCCCATTTCTAGCACTGATAGTACCCCACAGAAAAATGATACAGCAGAGGGAACTTTCAATCATGTGACTTCACAATGCCCCAATGAATATTGTGTGGATGGGAACAAGGAAAACACTGTGCAAATGAATGAACTCACAGCTTGGTCCAGAGGGCCCTTGAATTATGAACAGCTTTGTTCTTTGCAGAGTGTTTTTATATGCATTGACTATAAAATATAATAGTGGGTGTCCTGCAGAAATCACATCCTGGCTAATCAAAATGTGACCAGGTAGCCAGGATAGCAAGAACTCATCCTAAATGATACAAGTGGGCCTTGCCTGGAATGCTATACACCACCAGCCATTTGTAATGTTTCTGTTATAGAGCTGAGCAGCTGAGAGTCCCTTCCCATTAAAGTGTACAGGAAGCCAACTACATGGGAACATAACACTAAGCAAGTTCTGCAGGAGACCAGCAGCCTTCTAACTATTCCCAGTACTCGCTGAAGGATTGCCACAGGCACATTCAATACACTACAACACACAGAAGTTATCAGCAGAGGGGAATTTATCCTTTACAAACCGGACACCAAAACCACATGAATTATTGTTATTGTACCATGTGCCTTGCCCACTGAGAATAACCCACAGCATGCCATCTCTACTGCCACACACAAAATTTCCACTTGAGACATATTAGTTTAATTGCAACGAAGAGATGATTCATGAACTTGTGCCTCACTTATGAAACTGCCTCAACAGCATTTGGCAGTCAGGAGGAAGCTGAGGCCTCAGGGGTATTCACCTACAAGGCTGGTAAAGCTGTAAGTGATGTCCTTCTGGGTATTTATTATATGCATTCTTGAAATCCATCTAATATCTTTTATTCATCGAAGGGCCATGTTGTCCCGAAACGTTTGATCTTGTGAACAGTGTTAAGAGCAACATGGAATAAAGCTTGGGATCACCCCGTTTGATGCAGAAAGAGGTATTGGCTTTTCATTCATTGCTGGATTCATTGCTGGCATGTGTCTAGACCAGTGCCAATACCTGCATCCCCTCCTGTCTATGGTTATTGCATATTCTGCACAAGATGCAGACACTCAAAGGGCTATTTTCTGCCCCTACTGTCAGTTTGTCATACTCCTTTCATTAAAGGGGACTATCGCAAAAATAAAGATTTAATATAAGTTTCCTCATACTGAAGTAAGAAACTTTCTAAATACAATAAATTGAAAATTCTGCATGGTTTCTGAAATAATCAAGTTTATATTCACTATTCCTCTCTCGGCACCAAAAATTAAACCGCACTACAAGGACTTGATATAGTGAAAAAATTTGAGAATTTTATTTCAACGTTTCGGCACACTGACTTGGGCCATCTTCAGGAAGTGAAAAAAAACTTTTTTTCTGAAGACAGCCCAAGTCAGTGTGCTGAAACGTTGAAATAAAATTCTCACATTTTTTCAGTTATAAACGGTGAGTTCTGATGTCATTTCTGTCACGTGACACACTGTAATTTGTGTATTATAATAAAGTATCCCCAGTTGCAAAATATGAGGATATTAGAAGTCACCTCGGACATTCGGCCTCGTGTTTTTATATGGTCATGAAACTCCTCGATAACTTATAATATCCTTATATTTTACAAGAGGGGTACTTTATTCACTATATATCCACAAAGTTCAAAACCGGCTGTGCATCCTAGTTGCATATGAAAAAAAATTACTCATCAGACTCCTACATACATTAAAGACTTTTTTCAGTTGCTTTCGATATTTTATTTTTTACAGTTTTTTCCAACATTTAAGTTTAAAGTTGAATACTCCTGTTTGGCATTTCAGTCTGGCAGCTCAGAGATCCAGGTGCAGATTCTGAACTGTTACAATTTGCTCCATTAGTTGGTACATTTCTCAGCAGTCTATGTGTAATATTAGCAACTATTGTATCAATTCTAATATCTACCTTTAATGAAACTCAGGGATTCTGCTCAGTAGTATCAATTAAAATGTATCATTTTAAAACAATTACAGATATTTACACTTTAATATTAGAAAAACAGTCACAAAGAGAATAGAGTGTAACTGTTTGAAGGTGAACAATCCCTTTAATGAAAAATAAACAACAGACATTACACCAGTGCATCTGTATTCTGTTGAATGAAAGTGTGAACTTCCCCTTTAACATACATCAAAGTTAGAGTTTGTTTTGCAATCCTGTTACCAACATCGCACTCTAACACTTCTTGGAAGGAATAAGAGGAGCCTCAGGTATTGAGCAACAAGGCCACAAACAAGTGCTCTCAAAATGATCAGCATGTGCGGCAATGGATATGCTCTGTTGCAGAATATGGTCTAACTGCCCCTTGTACTAAACAATTTGGGTTGATCTCTGGTACATGTGCCATAGAATCAGCCTGCACTGAATACAGGGGTTCAAGCAGTTTCAGTCTAACAGCAGGGTGTAAGTTCACTAGTTAATGTTCGAGAAGCACATATCAAGACATATCTGAATTTGGCCTAATAACTGCATTTTTATTTTTTTTTAAAGGATTTGGCCAGATCATAACTTTACAGCTGAAACAGAATACAAACCCTTAGGGCATAGTACACGGCACAATCACCAATCAGAAACACTCACGGATGAATTTGTGGGTATGGGCACTGGCACCTCAAAAGTCTATGCAGAAATGTTAATTGAGTGTTTTGGAGTTCAGCAAATAATCACCAGGAATGTGAAAATATACACTGCAGAATAATCACCATACTGTTTAATCATGTATTCCAACCCAAGCAAAACATTTAGGTGGGCGATATCGGGCTGATCCAATCGGGGCCCCTAGGGATTTTTAAACTTGCCCGATCAACATTCCTGTCTTATTCAAATCAGTGCATGGTCACTAGGGTAATTAGTACTCTAGCAACCAGATGACAAACTGCATTTGGAGAGCTGCTGAATAAAAAGCTAAATAACTAAAAAAAATATTACACTCTACATCATACTAAAAGTTGACTCAAAGGTGAACAACCCCTTTAATGCCAGATAGCCTGCCCTGGCATTCTTTGCCCATATGCTGGAATCTTTATTCATCCCTTCTAATACAAAATCAGGCCTGGGAGCAAGTCACATGATTTATTTAAAGCACATGCACTGATCTAAACCATGTGGTACAGGTCACATGGTATTGCACATGAAGGAAGTAGAGGGGAAAAAAGTGAAAAACGTACCTTCTATTGTAAAATATAAAGATATTATAAGTCACTGAGGGGTTCCATTAACTGTATAAAAGGCCAAAGACAGATTGCTTAAAAGCACTTTTTTGGGGGGAGTTTTGGATATTATTATCAGGAATACAACCTTTCCTCATTTAAATGAACTGTACCTGAAAATGCACAGGTATTGAACATATTATCAAGAATGCTCGGGACCTGGGGCTTTCCGGATTATGTGTCTTTCCGTAATTTGGATCTACATACCATAAGTCTACAAGAAAATCATGTAAACATTAAATAAACAAAATTTTGCTGATTTTGCTTCCAATAAGGATTAATTATATCTTAGTTGGGATCAAGTACAAGGTACTGCTTTATTATTACAGAGAAAAAGGAAATCGTTTCTTAAACTTTAGATTATTTGCTTATAATGGAGTCTATGGGAGACAGGCATTCTGTAATTCGGAGCGTTCTGGATAACAGATTTCATGCATGTACCTAAAATGTGGTTTTATTGCATAATGTATCAATAATACTGATACGACTAAGTGCGTTACATCATAAGATCTTAAAGGAGAACCAACCCCTTTTTATTAAAATCCCCTACATAGACTGCCCTCCCTGCTCCCCCACAGCCTAGGTGTTACCCTGGGTAAATGCCCCTAACTCTTTACTTACCACTCGTTGCAGATTCAAGGCATCAGAGTTCACGGGCATCATCTCTTTGGTCGGCGCATACCCAGTTGGCGCAATCTGCCGGTCCCAAACAACTGCGCATGTGCCGAAAGCCAAGGAGATTGCCAAAGCACTGGAAGAAGACCCGAAGATTACTGAAGAGAAGAAGTTGGTGCCCATGAACTCTGATGACCTGAATCTGCAACGAGGGGTAAGTAAAGAGTCAGGCGCAATTACCCAGGGTAAAATCTAGGCTGGGGGGAGCAGGGAGAGGGGTAGGGGATTTTCATAAAAAGGGTTTAGTTGTCCTTTAATGCTTTATGTAGTGTGGTACATAGCACTGGATTCTGTGCTGGATATTTCAGGTTGGCTCTTCAGAGGTTAATGGGTATATGGGGGCAGGGTGGGAATGGTTCCATTATCCAGAAATATCCACAAACCAGCAATAACATATCCTGCAGTTTATTAGTTAAATAATTGTTAATGTCTGGGCCATCTCTTTGTCCTCTCTTGTATCTTTACACAATGGTGCTTTATAGTGACTACTTCTATTCAGATAAGTGCCAGCAATAACACTATAAAAGTATGGGCTGCAAGAGTTCTACTTTTACAGATAAAAGTAAACAAAAAAAAAACAATTTTGCGCTCACATCCTGCACAATTCACTGGTCTCAATGCTGAGAAGTACTGAGCGAGCAGAGAAAACCCGGTCAAAATCCCCAGCTTAGGCCCAACTCAACTGAGACACTGTGCCACGTGCTCCTGAATAAACCAAAAACAAGGAAGGGGCCTGCATTTATATTCCACAAGGATAAGTTTCACAGGTAACTAAACAGTGGAGTTGGCAGTGCACAGGCACAGCATAAACCCAGCCAATGCTACAGGAAGGGGTCTGTGACTCGCATGCAACCTATTATAAGCCAGATTGCAAAGTCAGATAGCAGTGCTTTTATTCCCCTATAACATCCTATGGCTGTGGTTAGTAGACACCGCACGGTGCACTACTGAATGACAGCTGCACTTGCAGTATAAATAAAACGGATACTGCCTCTACACTTTCTGTACTGGAAAGGTAAAACATCCACATTGATGATATTAAAAGGAAAAGAAACAGAAGAAACTCCCTTGATATAAACTAGCAGTGGTCCCCAAGCTCACTGAGCCTGCAAGATACATAACTCTGCGCTGCTGGAGTGCGCTACTTTAATAGTGAAATGCAATTAAATTAATCAAATACATCAGCCACACAGGGCAGATATTCAATAAGTCTGCAATGCTAGCATCTGAAGGTAGATTTGGGAACAGTGATTTATACTATAAATGTTAAAAAAAACAGTAACACCAAACACTGATTTGTTTTAATGTTTGTGTTTTTGTAGCATTTGTTTCTGTACAACTAGTGCTTCCAAATAAAACAATATTTTATATTTGAGAAAGGCTTTTATTCTCTAGTTCTACGGAGAGCCATGAATGATATTTGACCCCTGGCAAAATACTAAACTATTGTGTTCTACAGAGCTGAACTCTGATGTGCTATGTAAATGACTACCCCAGTGGTTACAACAGGAAATTTCATTTAAACAGGCCCGGATTTGTGGCGAGGCCACATAGGCCCAAGCCGGAAAAAAATAGGGGCGGCATGCCGCCCAGCCGCATTATGGGGACATGTGCGTCCCCATTCAATTACACCAGATGCGCCTGCGCTTTTTCGCCGGCGCGCTGGGAAGGGGAAGTGTAGGCGGGCGCTAGGACTGCGCGGCCGCCTGGTGGGACCTCGCGGCCTAGGGGCGGCCGGCAAACAAATCCAGCGCTGAATTTAAATGCAGAGAAATGCTCGATTTTCTTGGTATGACTGGTCCTTTAAAGGTGAAGGAAAGGCATCCTGCACTTGGGGGTGGCAAATGTAAGGCACCCCCAAGTGATTGTATTGACTTCCCTGAAACTGGCCCGGGGTTATACCAGCGAGCACCACAGAGCGATTCTCTTCCGGCTTCTTCTTGCATCAAATTTCCAGGGGCAGACGCATGGGGAGTTGAACTAAATATCCAACTTTTTAGTTAAAGCTCGGCCTTTCTACTGTGCATGCGCAGCCGCGTGAAGAAAGCAGAAGACGGAAGAAAAGCGCTCTGTGGTACTCACTGGTATAACCCCAGGCCGGAAATGCAGATTTACACCAAGGTGCCTGGCAATAAAAGAAAGTATGAACAAGCACCACGACAATGGAAAGCAACTTTTTTCTGTGCACTATCATTACCTAATAAATATATCATTTTATTAATACAGTCCTATTTATCTCAATGCCTGCCCCTACCTTTAGTGATGTGATGCAATACCTGCGTGACCCGGCTCGTGCACAAAATCTGCGGTGTTAGGCCGTGGGGCCGGGAGAGCAAGTAAAGAGCTAAACCAGTGGTATAACTAGATATAATACACAAAAGCCATGAATATCCTGTAAATTATATCCTTATAAACGGTGAGTAGTGATGTCATCAGTTATAAACGGTGAGTAGTGATGTCATTTCTGTCACATGACTCACTAAAATTTGTGTATTATAATAAATAAAGTACCCCCAGTTGTAAAATATGAGGATATTAGAAGTTACCTCGGAGTTCCATGACCTGTATAAAAACACTCGGCCTTCGGCCTCGTGTTTTTATATGGTCATGAAACTCCTCGGTAACTAATAATATCCTTATATTTTACAAGAGGGGGTACTTTATTCACTATATTACTGGGCCCCAGAGAAAATTGTTTTTCAGGCACCCAAAATGTCTAGAGGTTGACTTATTTTACCAATATTTATTGAAATTGTATATGAATTAGGGCCTCGTGGGGCCCCTATACCTCTTGGTGCCCGTCCCTTTTGTGATGTCCCTGTGGGGCAGGCCTATAAATAGAGGGTGGGCGGCATGCCAGGGCCGGGTGCTGGTTGGGAGGGTGCGGGTTAAAGTCTCTTTGTGTAGAGAATTTCTCTACCCGGCCCCCCACTATCTACCTTGCTTGCAATAACACAACACTTTTAACAGAAACAAATAGGACTTTGCAGAAGTGCACGGTCCTATAAGCTTCTGTAAAAATGTTTCATGGAATACATATTGTATATATGAATATATAATTATGTGTAGATTTTCCTGAAGGAAAAAAACTTTACCCAGCACAAAACCCATGTGAAAAGCCAAACCTATGTGACAGCCCTTGCTGTGAATGGGGCCGTTTGGAAAGCCTGCTACCATGGACCAGAGCATTATACTTATCTGCAGGGAGACAAGCTCTGATCAACCAGTTGCAACAATTAATGCAGTGTTTGTGATTCTGCCCATTAATAACTGAACCCATTGGTATTTCTAAAAAGCAGGATCCTTTTTGGCCCGAATGACACAGGAGCTTCACATTTTAGTTGCCATTAAATTCCAAAAACATATTGTAAGCTCTAATGAGCGCAGCTCGCTCTTACATACCAACAACTATTAGTTTCACTATTGTAATGTGTATATGCGATATATACTCTTTTACCCAAAATGAAATAAATAAAGGGAAGTTTTGCCGGCCATCATGGCATAAGAATCAACCCCCATCAGTGACTTGTGAGCATCTACCGGAACTGAACACAGGACTGAGTGCAAGCAGGCAATCGATTTGGTCAGTTAGAAGGGTTGTATGAAACCCTCTTCTGTAGTTACAGAGAATACACCCAACCCTCTTCAATCACAGGCAGTGGATTCAGGGAATTCAGCAAGCAGCTCGGCCATGTGATTTTACTCATCGGAGCTTTTCAGTTCAACATTCTGCTGGTTGCGTGCAAATACAGGGGTTTTGAAGGGATTTTTCTACGTAACCTTTCTGGCTTCTAAAAGAGGAAAATACTTGCTTGCATAACCATTTTTCCGGACAGTTCCCCAGTGGAGGACACAGTTTGCTTGTTGCTGCTATACAATGTTTAAGTGCACATTCCCAGAGTAACCAGTATGGCAACTCATACTAATACTGTGCCTGTTTGCTTTATTGAGCACTGAGGGAGGAAAAAGTACTTTCCTCTCCCTTCTACCTATTCCATAATTCATGGCAGCCATGCCTGACAATATTGTGTTCCCTATACAGGCCTGGTCTGGGAGTCAAAATAGGCACTGCCATTCCAAGTACACAGAGGCCCAAACAGCCCCCCGCCAGCCCAAACAGCCACCGACCAGCCCACTATATGGTACCTTTCTATTGAACCATACAGCAGCCCCTCTGGCATTTACCAGAACCCACAGATTGCCAGTCTGTGCCTGTCCCTATATATTCTCAATTCTGTGTATTTTGTAGTATTCAGGAGATGCTGGGCACAGTTTTTGGCATCTGATGGATGTTCCTTAAACAGGAAACAGGAATCTTCTGTTAGTAGAGAAATAAAGAAAGAAGTACAGACAGAAATATAGATCATGACCTATTTTTTCTGCCTTTGCGACAGTGTTCTATTCTCCAGGTTTCTGGCATCTGGTAAACAATGACAAATGGCCACACACACTGGGTGGATCAAGGTTGCCGGAGTCATTTTCCATTTTTCTCTACTCGGTTGGTTTGCCACTGTAACTTGCAACTCCCAGACCTGTAACCAAGTGCACAATGAAACAGCAGCCTCACGAGCCTGTAAGATGCGATGAACTTCCTATCGCTGAGGGACTGCTACTCCCAGCATCCCTCTGCTAGCGTCTGCTATCCCTGCATCTAGCCCAGCCCTGGTATAGCCAGCAAAGACAAAGAGCACTGGTTTATCTTCATTTCCCCAACTCTCTCTCTAATAATATTCTGCAAAGTGCTGCAGCATGCAACTGGATTCCACAAGCCTAAGATAAACTTCTGCTTTATTATTATTATTATTATTATTATAATACACTATTTTGTGCGTGTTCATGAGATCAATTCCAAGCACCAACATGTGGGAATAACCGCTTATGCAAAATACGTTACTGATTATGAACCTGAAAAATTACTTCTATGCAATTCTATAGACTGCGAATAGCTGACCTTGCTAAGCTGAAAAGGGATTCCATCACAATTTTTATGAATTTGTTTTTATTTCTAAATTACAGTGTTTACACAGCAAATAATTCACTCTACCATATAAAATTTCATTCCTGAACCAGCAAGTGTATTTTTTTTAGTTGTAATATTGATGTGTAGGTGCATCTCAGGTAATTTTGCCTGGTCCTTTGCTTTCAGAAAGAGACAGCCCTTTAGGATGGAACTGCTTTCTCGTAGGCTGCTGTTTCTCCTACTCAATGTAACTGAATGTGTCTCAGTGGGACCTGGATTTTACTACCAAGTGCTTTTCTTAGATCTACCAGGGAGCTCCTATCTGGTTACCTTCTCATTGTTCTGTTGTTTGGCTGCTGGGGGGGGGGGGTGATATCACTCCAACTTGCAGTGAGTGAAGTTTATCAGAGCACAAGTCACACGAATGGGGGCAGCTGGGAAACTGATTATAGGTCTACCCCCATGCCAGATTTTAAAATTAAATATAAAAAAATCTGTTTGCTCTTTTGAGAAACGGAATTCAGCACAGAATTCTGCTGGAGCAGCACTATTAACTGATGCATTTTGATAACAGTATCCCTTTAATCTAAGGAAAATATCACTATTCACAATGAGATTATGTCAACTGGTTAACGCCACCAACATAAAAGGGTAGAAATAATTACCGGTATGTGGGACATTAGAAGACTGTCATCTAAATATGAAAGGGTTAAAAAGTCTAGACCAGCTAAAGCTGCCAAAAAACCCCAAGACTTAATTATTTTATGGAGAGTCATGCGGTCCATCAGCCGCTTCAGTCACAAGGGAGGACAGAGCGAGCCTGAACAAAGGCAATGAAAGGCACACATTGGAATCCCCATGGATCCCACGTAGTACTACTTCCCAAAAGAGAGTTCATTCAATATCATAAGAGAATGGGACTTCCCAAAAGCTTTGTATCCTAGAAAGCAGAGAAATATTGCTTGCCAAGAGTATTGTCTGCTGAAGCAAGTGTATAAATGGAGACTAGGCATGGGCAGCTGGAAGTCTTCCAGATATTGTTGGACTATAACTCCCAGCATCCTTCTAACAGATGAAGGCTGTGATGTAAGGAATTGTAGGTGGTTGCCAGCTGGAGGGCAAGCAGTGTCCCAGGATTGTCTATATACCAGCATAACCCTTGATGTCTCTAGGAATTGAAGTTTGCAATAATACTAAGCACACCAAACAGATGCACCTAACCCTGCCAGATGCCCATTCACCCAGAATGGTATTAAAAACAGGCCTTTGCATTTCAATTAAACAGATGCCCAAACAGCCCTCCAGCAGCCAATTAAATAGTGTATTTCTATGGCATCTTACAGAAGCCACTCATTTGCCAGGATCCGCAGATTGCCTGTCTGGTTATCATATACAGAACCAACCAGTGTGTTTTCCTATATAAACCTGTGTAAATCAACAGAATTAATTGAAAGATATTTGGCATGGAAACAACCAGACCAACTGCTCCTGTAAACAAGACCAGAATCTATAGTCACAATTTAAATGTAACAAGCTCTTTCAAAGCAACAACAAAATGAAGCCGTATACTAGTATATAGCCTAAACCAATTAAATGGGCAGAATGATGAACAGATTTTAATAGTAAAACAAAAAATCATCTCATGTTTAAATATGGGCGATTTGCTATACTATGAATGAATGTAAACTAATCTACTTTTAAGTACCTATATCACCATTTAGTTAGGGTAAATTAAATGACATTGGTTATATCAGATTAATCTATACTGGAAATGGCTTCATAACATGAAGTAAGAGCAAAGGTATCATAGGACAGTGAAAACTAGGGATGCACCGAAACCACTATTTTTCCACTACCTTCGCAAAAGATTCAGCTGAATACCGAACCGAATCCTAATTTGCATATGCAAATTAGGGGTGAAGAGGAAAACATTTTTTACTTCCTTATTTTGGGACAAAAAGTCAAGCGATTTCCCTCCCCATCCCTAATTGCATATGCCAATTAGAATTCGGTTCAGCCGGCAGAGATTCGGCCAATTACGAATCCTGCTGAAAAAGGCAGAATCCTGGATTCGGTGTGTCACTAGTGAAAACCATTTTTGGATACAAACAACATATTCTTTAGGTAGACTCGGAGCCGCCATCAGGGGCACAGGGAGTACATCTGTACCGGGCCTAAAGGGGGGCCTGGCTGTGCTGCACTTTTCAAATTGGTCGGGCCCCCTTGATACCGCAGAAGTACAGAAGAGCTGAAGTCCTAAAGGCACGAATGGAGCCAAAGCCGCAAAAAGACCTGAAGTTCTGAAGAACCTAAGTTAAAGTCCTGAAGCCCAAAAAGATCTGAAGTTGAAGTCCTGAAGTCCGAAAAGACCCCAAGCCATTAAAGAAGCCTAAGGTAAGTTCCACTGACCATCAATGTGTTTTGTTTTTTTTTTTAAATTATTAAACCCCTGGCCACCAGTGTATTCTTTTAACACTCTATAGGCCCCTGGCCACCAATGCTTTTTGTTTGTTTTTAACTTGTAAGGGGGGGGGTATACATGGCCACCAATGTTTTTTAAAAACTTTTATGGGGGGCCCTGGCATCAATGATTTTTTTTTAATTTATTGGGGGGGGGGCGGCTACCAATGATTTTTTTTTTAACTTGTAGGGGAGCCCTGACCACCAATGTTTTTTAAAAAAGCTTTATGTGGGACCCTGGCTGACAATTTTTTTTTTTTGCACTTATAAATGGGGTCCGGATCACCAATGGCTTTTTACAACGTATGTGAGGGGGGTTTTCCATTTTAGCACTATCTGTGTGGCCGTTTTACTGTGGTGGGGCTTGGAGGGACCGGGGGCCCAGAGAACTTTGTTGTATGGGGCCCCGGGTAGACTATTTTAACAGAATACACAAGACCAATGAATAAGCTGTAAAATCTATAAAAACAGCCTGTCATTTGTGCCACATGACTCATTAAAACCCGGGTATTATAAAAAATAATGTATCCTAATTTAGGCCTTGTGTCATGGAATTCCTCTGACCTCTGATATTTTTATATTTTAAAGGGGAGGTACATTATTCCCTTTATTGGCAGACTATGGTGTCCAAGTAAACACCAACATAGAAGGAGAATGAGTTACAATCATAGGGTGGGGGCCACAGCTTAGACTTGTCTGACAAGCTGTGCTGCAACAAATCCCTTGGGCATCAAAACTCTGCTTCTTCTTTTCACCCTTCATGTGACAGTGAGTAACGTTTGTAACAGAAAGTCATTGAATGTATATAACAAGAAGGGGCAGCACAACGGCAGAAATTGTACAGGGGTCTTGGGTTTGACTCTGGTCAAGGTAATATCGGCTTAGGTTCTATTTGAGTTTTAATTTTTTAAAATATAATATATAAACTAAAATTTCTCTGATCATATGGTAAAGCACAGAAGCCAGGCAGAAACAGCTCAGACTATTTAATACTTATTGATGTGTATCTACAAGCGCTAGCCTCAAAAAAGTAAAGCAACCACAGATTTGGCCATATCAGATAAATTAGTATAAACATATTCCTATGTAGAGATTCTCATTATTAGTCTGATTAGTAATTAATTCACATTATATTGCAGCTCAGAAACCAGTGCATTTTGTATTAATAATAGGCCCTGTAGCATCAGTTTCTTTTAAAGATGTAACTCCTAAGCTCAACAAAACCCCAAAGAACAAGATCAGAAGATAAGATCCTACAGACAACTTGGATCATTAATGTTAATAGGGAACTGATCATCTGGCTTGTAAATTATACACAATGCAACATTTCTAGTCATATTCTTATTATACTTTGCTACACCTTCAGAATATAAGGATATAAGAACTCATGTAAGGTTTCTGTGCCCTATATACCACCCTATAAGAACACATCAGTATCTACTAAAATGTCTTTATATTTAGAAACAACTAACATACGATTCTGTCTATAATCTACTGCTTAGACACTGTCATTTTACACTCATAACAGGATGTACAACACACAGTCCAACTAAACATTATTTAGATTGTTTATTAGATTGTTCAGGATATTTAACAGTTAAAAGAGCCCCCCAAAAGTAATTTACACACACACGTGACCAAATGCTTGCACTCTAAACCAGTCTTCGATTGCTGCGGGTGCTAGTTCAAACCTTGTTATGCATAGTTCAAAAGGAGTGGAGTGCGGGTACTTAAGGATGCTCCTTGATGATTCAAATTTGGCAGAACCAGTCAAACCACATAGAAAGCCCTTAAATTATATGATATTAAAGCTCTGGCAGACCAAAACATTTTTTTTCCAATAAATGCAAGTTTATTTACATCTTAAAATTATTATATTAGTATATTTGAGCCAAATGCCTAATACAGGCAAGTACATTTTGCCTTGGAATTAAATCAATTGAACTGAGCATGCTCTATACAGATCAGCAAATGCTGAAACAGCACAGTGAGCATATAATATCCCCATGACCTGACAAATATATAGTAGATATGCAACCAAAGAGACAGGATCAAATAGAGGAGCATCAGACGGGTGGCACTTTACTTTAGGGAATACTGTATGGAGAAAACAACACTACTGGGTAGCTGTGGACTTTGGTAGTGAAATACATAAAATAATGAGACCCAGTAGTACATGAACGAAAGGAAGAACTTCCCTTGGTGATAAATACACTATCTGCTGGAACACACACTCATCTTGGCAATGGATTGGTATAAACAATTAATATCATAACATTATAAAAATAAAAATGTAAATGTTAAACTTGCTCAGGAATCAAACGACTAATCAATTAGGTTTTTATGAACCCGTTAACCCCACGCTGCAATTAACAGAATTTTCCCCCCCACTAATTAGTTATCCCGTCTTATGCCCACACTGCACCTGATTCACACAGTAGAAAGCATGCTATTTACAAAGCTATCCTAACTATTCATATTTCTCACATTTGAGAAATTTTTCAGCACATTAGCAATAAAAATAGCAACCCAGATTATAATTTTCCATACTAAACAATAAATCATTTGTGACTATTCCATTCCCTCTGCCCATGAAACAGCTGTTCGTATTGATTTTTGGAATCAATTGAAATAGAAACAATGCTGGCCATAAATATATGAAGCACCCTGCAACATTACGACGCTTGGTGGTTTTTACACACAGGCGGCAAGAATTAAAGAAAAAAAAACCCGTAAATCATGTTGCATAATTAAAGCACAAAATGTAGCAATATTTATACAAAGCCCTTGTTACACTGTTGTATCACTTTACTGTGGAACGATTAAATACAGCTATTCGGGAAGAAAACTAGATACAAAGCACCAATTCATACAGAACAGGTTACCAATGCAGTGTAAATACCTAACCTAATAAACACTTCTTTGTGACGTTTAATTAGACAGTACAGAGCATCCCAAAGTAATGAAAAATATTTGTACAGGTATTGGACCCATTATCCAGAATTATCAGCACCTGGGGGTTTCCGGATAAGTGATCTTTCCGTAATTTGTATCTCTCTACCTTAAATCTACTAAAAAATCATATAAAATAATGTAAACCCAATAGGCTTGTTCAGTAAATATTTATTATATCTTAGTTCGGATCAAGTACAAGGTTGTATTATTACAGAGAAAATTGTAATCACTTTTGAAGATTTGAATTATTTGATTATAATGGAGTCTATGGGAGAGCATCTTGTAATTTGGAACTTTCTGGATAACCGATCCCACTGTATATACAAAGTGCTTTTCCCAACCAAAATATATATGTAATGTCGATCCACCAGTCCTTACAGCCCTGTCCAAGCCACATTGGTTCCAAGGTCATAAATAAGAGGATTTAAAAAAAAAATTCCAAAAAATCCTTTATCAGCCCATTTGTGGCTAAACCACCTTGACATTATTCCATTGGAAACAAACGAAGTAATCGGTTAACCCCAAGCATCTGGTCAATACAAATTACCGAAAGATATTTACTTAAAAATAAATGAGTACTACTCAGAGGCAACTTTGCCATGAGAAAAAGATGAAAGGAATGTGCATTAAGAAACAGAGTTTTGAAGACAAGCAAGGCAACGGTATGAAAGAACTGCCCAGAAATGCTACTTAGTTACACAACACGTTTAACAAAATTAGTGGATATCTGTGTATCCAAGGGCTGGGAGTCATCTTCAAAATATTTTTAAAGCATCCCAGAATGCTTCATACAATGTATTTAACAAGGACTGGGTCTATGACCATTTTATAATAATAATAATATAAACAGAGAAATGTTGGAAAAAAAATGTTCAGTTTAATAATCACTACACCATCTGGTGTGAAACAAATTCAAATTTGGTTCTGCAAATATATCTAAGGCAATAGATATAAACTGTAAGGTACTCTAACCACTCACCAATGCATGGCCCTGTGATAAATGTGTGACACATATCACTAAAGGGGTATGTTAACTATTAGTATGTTATAGAATGGCCTTTTCTTAGCAACATTTCAAATGGTCTTCATTTTTTTTATAGTTATTTAATAAATTGGCTCCCAGTTCTGAATATTTCCAGCTTCCAATTTAAAAAACTACCTCACTGATGAGGTTATTGACCCCTGCAACAAACAAGACACTAGCCTTATATGGCAATAGTTTTTTTTGTTATTGACTTACTTTTTAATTATTTTCTAGCCTGTTATTCAAATAATGCATGGTTGCTAGATTCAATAGAAAGCCTTGCAATTAAATCAATGGCTGGAATTCCAAGAGAGCTGCAGGAGAAGTTAAATTATTCATAAACAATAAAAAACAAAAGATGAAATGCTAGATTTCACAAAATAGCAATGTCTTCACTGTACTGGTTGTTCACCTTTAAGTATGATATAGAGAGTGATATTATAAGAATTTGCAATTGGGTTTAATTTTTTATATTATTTGCAAATTTTTAGTTATTTAGCTTTTTATTCAGCAGCTCTCTCCAGTTTGCAATTTTCAGAAATCCAATCGCTAGGGTCCAAATCTAGCAACCATACACTGATTTGAATACTAGACGGGTATATGAATAGGGTAGAGACTGAATAGAAGTATAAGTAATAAAAATAGCAATAAAATAATTTGTAGCCTACAGAGCATTAGTTTTATAGATTGGGGCCTGTGCCCCCATTTGAAAACTGGAAAGAGGCAGAAGAATGAGGCAAATAATTTGAAAAAATATAAATATTTATAAGAAATTTGTAAGAAAGTATATAGTAATGCAACCAAGAAAAAAAAAAAAAATTCTGATACCTATAGGTGTAGGAGGATACACTAACAAGATGTATCAATTAGCCAGTGAAGGAAAGACAACATCCCATTATAAAGCACATTAACATAACAAAAGAAAAGGCTGTGATTAGAGCCAATAGGGATATAAGGAAGTCCCAAATCTTTTGTATTTAGTGAAATAAGACTAGCTAAGGGCAAGGCAGCAATCAAAGGAGCCGTAAAGAGGTACAGAGACTGACAAATATTTCACAGTGCTCCGATGGGAAATAGGGCACAGCAGTGGAGTAAAGGTCCCCATAGATGCAAAGATTTTTATTTGCTGAAAGACCAATTTTAGCGAAATCTGACCAATCCGTCAAATTATCGTGAAGTTAGTGGGATTTGAGCGATCATACATCTTACAATTTTTCGTCCAACATCTGTCAGAAAATTGATTGGCCAGGTTAAAAAATCTTTATCAGTCCCAGTACAATCTATGTTTGCAGGGACAAGCAGGCAGCTACCCTAAGTTTTGCTGGAAATGTCGCCTTAAATGGTCTTTTTAGTTGATGGACACATCGTACAATTAAACGAACGTTTCGAGATAATCGTGGTCTTACGATAAAGAGAAGATTTTTTAAAGATCTTTACATCTATGGCCAGTTTAACTCGATGTTACTGGGCTCCACAACAAATTATTTTCCAGGCCCCAAAATGTCTAGAAGTTGACTTGTTTTTCTTACCAAAAACCAGACTCAAAATGTAAAGAAACAAATATGCAATGCTGCATAAAAGAGAACAGAAAGTGGAACAGTGATAGGGAGGGATTACACATATGGGCTGGGCTTAGAAATGGGTAAAAAAAAAAAAAGTATAGGAAGAGTTAAGTAATTACTTTTATTCCAATAGGTGAAAAGTCAGCCTACACAACAACTAATTGGGTAATTATGAAACTTCTTTCATGCAATAAATATATAAAACAAGTAGGTGAGCTGGTGGGTTGATGGATTAAAAACCATGAAGAATTGGGGAAGTAATGGCCATCTAGGATATATAGATATACAGGTATGGGACCTGTTATCTGGAAACGTATTATCCAGAAAACTCCGAATTACAGAATGGCATCTCCCATAGTCTCCATTCTATCCAAATAATCTAAATTTGTATAAATGATTTCCTTTTTCAATAATAAAACAGTACCTTGTACTTCATTCAAATGAATCCTTGTTCAAGGCAAAACCAGCCTATTGGGTTTATTTGATGTTCACATGATTTTCCAGTTTAGAAAAATATGAAGATCCAAATTACAGAAAGATCTGTTATCCAGAAAGCCCCAGGTCATGTGGACAATGTGTTTTTACATACGTGCTATTACTAGAAAGGTGTTTTGGGATTTTAAAGTGAATGATCAGGCTGGAGGTTCATAAGAATGAGTGATGCTGAGATTGGAGTGTTGCAGACAGATAAAAAGGAGAGAAAGGAACATAAAAAGGGTATTATCCGACATATGAACAAAAGGGAATGGTGGGGAATAGAAAGGAGAATAGAAAACAAAGTGGATCTTTATTAGATATGTGGGTTCCACTTGCTACAGGAATAAAACTTTCAATATCCCCCCTGAAAGCTTCTAGAATGGGGAGTCGCTGTCAAACAACAAAAGATCCCCGATTGGCACAGCTGGAGGGCCAGGGCTGCTTTCGAAATCACATGGTTACCTCCTGGGCCTATAAACGTTTAATACGTCGGCCTCCCTCGTAGATAGCCATAACAAAATCAGCCCAATCTGGGGCCTCCCACAACAATCCCCCCCATGGCTGTCACATTCTGTGGGGGATGCTGGGAGCTGTAGTACAGCGACTGAGTTCAGTTGGCCTTTAGGAATAGTATCACAGTTACGGCGATATGCCTAACGCAGTGATTGTACCGAACACTCTCCAACATGGGTCTTTCCTGGGCCTCGATATAAGGCCTCCGCGCGCTGGGTTCAAATCAGTGCCATAACTAGATGCCCACTGCCCAAATACCTCATGCCCTTCTCACCAGCTACGCTACGAGTGGTTGTTGACGCGTCTGGATGTCCCGGGCCGGTCTGGTAGTATACGCCGGGCCCGCTTCTTGTCTCCGCTTCCTACCCCTGCCAGCCCTTCTCTTTCCAACGGAAGTGACACCCTGTCATGGGGCTACTGACGTCAACGCCTCATCCTAATTACCCATTGGCTAACGTGAAAGGGGCGTGAAGAAAAAAGGGCGTGAAAGGGAAAACACCACGTGACTTGCGGTGTCACCGCCTTGCCGCCATATTACCTGGGGACTGCAGATGTGGGAAGGGAGAATAATATACTTTGCAGCAAAAATATAGAATAACACCAGATAAATAAGTTCATTGTAAGACATGGCATTATTTTTATACTGGTAATTTGGCAAAAGAATCCATTTTATTTGTAGATCTGTTTCATTTTCATGATTCTAAATGATTAAAATCCTTGTCCAGAGCACAGGCAAAACAGGCCTTGGCATTCCAAGTACAGAAAGGCCCAAAACAGCCCTCACCAGTCCACTAAATAGTGACTGTGTGGTAGCTTTCAACAGCCAACGAACAGCCACACCTTTCTAGTCCAGGACTGGTTCACAGAAGGAAGTGACACACCCTGTTTGTGGGTGTGGCCTGTATGTCAGCCAGGGCACATTCCAATGAATACAATCAGGATTGGTGCCAGCCAGACTGCCATTTTGAATGTTTGGAAGCCTTCAGAGAACCTAATTTTGCAGAGAAGAACAATGCCAGCAAAACATCTTGGTCCCTTAAGTTAGCCTTAAAGGAACAATAACACCAAAAAATAAAAAAAAAGTGTTTTAAAGAAATGACAATCTAATGTAGTGTTGCCCTGCGCTGGTAAAACTGGTGTGTTTGCTTCAGAAACTTTACTTACTACATACTACAGAGCTTATCTTTTATCTGCCGAGTACCCTGTGCCTTTTGTCCTTTTTCAGCTTTGAATGGTTGCCCCGTGGCTAGTGTTGCCACCCAGCCTGTATTTTACCGGCCTAGCCGGTAAAACACCTGACAAGGCCGAGGCCGGTATTACAAATTTACTGGCAATGTAGCTGCCGGTAAATTTGTAATACCCTTAAAAAGACCCCTCGGCCCGCCCCCAATCCCCTGTAAACGTAGCTTTTTATCCCTCCGTTTTTGTCCTGGCCACGCCGTGGCTCCGCCCCTTTACTACACAACGCTACCCCCTTTGACGTCACATCCGCCCCTTTTTGTACCCGGCCCTACCTGTGGCTACACAGCAGCATACCTTCCAAACTGTCCCATTTTCAGTGGGACCGTCAAGCTTTTGACAGCTCAACCTGCAGACCCACGTTTGTACTGAAAAGTCCCGACTTTCTCTGCACTGAATAGCCAGAAACAGATACAAAGTTTCTAACTTAATTGGCTTTTAGCAGAGAGCCCAGAACAGCCACTAGGTGCAGCTAAAATACTTTTGTAACAATTTTGAGATAAGCAAATACATAATTGTAACAATTTACAGTAGATTAGGAAGTCTCTTGGGAAAAGTTAGACACATGTTAAAGGGCAAGTCACCTTCATTAACAAAACTGTAATAGCTGAAAAAAACACAGAAATAGGTTCAAACTTTCATAAACTGCCAAATTTTATAAAATGAACATGGTACTTAGGGGGTGGTATCACAAAAATGGGTGTGATCAAACAAATTTCGCCACACTATGCGCAGCAACTTTTTTTGTCCCTCTTTTTATTTCCAAAATGTTGGGAGGTGTTGCTGAAGCAAACACACCAGTTTTACCAGTGCAGAGCAACAGGACATGATATTTTCATTACTTTAAAACACTTTCTTTGTTGTTGTTACTGTCACTTTAAAATTGTCCAGAATTATTTTAGTTATCTGAGCAAACAGTTCTCTGTAGGTTTCCAAAACTCTGTAAGTCAGAAGAGGGACATTTAGTTCACAAATTGGTATCAGCAAGCAAAATGCTGGGAACCACAATGCATCACTTCCATTTGCTCAATGAGGACTCCATGAGACTAATTTCTGGCTTATATAGCTGTGTTCCAAGAAAACCTCATCCTTTTTTGCATCCAAATGGTTGCTTAACTTATTACTTCAGGACTTCAACTTCGGCTCCTTTCATGACTTCAGTTCTTTTCACGGCTTCGGGACTTCAATTTCAGTTCCTTTCGTGGCTTTGGGTCTTTTTGCGGCTTCGGGACTTCAACTTTGGGTGTTTGAGACTTCAGCTCCTCTAGACTTCAGCTCTTCGAGACTACGGCAGATGCAGATGGGCACTGTCAAGGGGGGCAGGCTATTTCAAAAAGTGCAGCACAGCCAGGCTCCCTGGTACAGCAGTACCCCCTGTGCCCTCTGATGGCGGCCCTGTCTGTATATGTATTGCTGTTAGGGTAAACACCTTTTCTTGAAAAAAATACCGGCCTTTCTATATATTTATCTTTTTTTCCCTATTA
This sequence comes from Xenopus laevis, assembly GCF_017654675.1. Taxonomy (NCBI): domain Eukaryota; kingdom Metazoa; phylum Chordata; class Amphibia; order Anura; family Pipidae; genus Xenopus; species Xenopus laevis. The sequence goes on along the minus strand of NC_054378.1, from coordinate 114,761,011 downwards.
ATAACATTTGGGATCAACCATCATTTTTACCGGCCAGGCCTGTAAAATACCGGCCGGGTGGCAACCCTAATTGCTGTTCAAAGCATTATTTATCACTTTTTATTCTCTTCCCTGAGGGCTCAGACTGTTGAAGCAATGTAATACAAGGCAGCTGCTTAACAGACATGTCTTTGCTGGGGAACTAAGAGTTTTGCAACATATTTAAAAAGTAACAACCAGTAGTTAAACAAATGCTGCTTTCAAAAGCAATTGTTTTTACAAATAACTTTAAAAGCATTGAAAACTTTTAATAAACCAGAAATAATAAAAAATGAAGACTAATTGCAAATTGTCTAAGAATAGCACCCTCTTCATCATACTAATAGTTAACTCAAATGTGAAAACCCCATTGGCTTACATATAGATACAGACCTAGGTCTGGACTGAGAGTTAAAATAGGCCCTGGCATTTCAGGTAAACAAAGGCCCAAACAGCCCCCACGAGCCCTATAAATAGTGACTGTGTGTTGCAATTTACTGCAGCCCCTCTGGCATTTGCCAGAACCCACAGATTACGAATCTAGGCCTGCCTGTACCTGCATGAATTAGTGGACTCTGATGGGCATCACTCTACCAAACATAGTCCAAGCATTAAATGGGGGTTTAGTCAAGCAGAGGGAATGGATTTTACAAACAGTAATTCTCCAGAAATCTGTGTTCCTTTAAATTGTTGGTATTTAGTTTTGTTACATTTCCTCCATACATAATAGCAGCTCTGAATGGGAAAACACCCAGTGTTTCTCAAAACAAAGTTTTTTCTCTCATGAGACCACAAAGGTATTAGGTTCCGGTAGGCAGTTGACAGCGGCATTTAAACCAGTCAAACCAGTCTTATTACTAGGCTGCAAACTGCCATTGGTTTGCGGTAAGATTTAACTTGAAAAAATATATAATAAAAATATTTATATTATATATATTATATTTATTTATATTATATATATTATATTTATTTATATATGGTTTATGACAACTCACATTGGCTTCTGCACTACCTGTATCATAAATTATTGCATTCAATGAATATTGCATTCACTTTTGCTCATGGGCATTCAATTCTGGATATTAAGGGACACAATGTACTGTTAATATTACAACAGCCCCATCAGTTCCAAGCATAAGGTAGTCAAGGAAGTTGTCAATGTGTGATACAAATGTGACATGACAGGCCGTGATCAAATGTATCCAATATGGCTCCTTAGTTACTAAATGGATGTACCGACATTAGCTGGAGCTAAGGGTATAAATTGCTAAACTTTCTCTTTTAGAACTTAAATATTGTTTGTTAAGGCAAGAGATAAAGACAGTATACATATTCAACACATTTAGCATTCTCATTCGTTTGCCTGGACGAGGCTGCAAAAATCGGTGTAAATTTGGGAAATACTTTGGGTTCTACTGAATGTATAGATTTAAACATGTATATAGTTATATGAATATCATTATAAAGGGAATATAATATTTTTATATACATATAAATGTATGTTTAACCATTAAACAAGACCAGATTCCATTATGGAATGGACACCATGTTTAATGAGCTGGAGATCAAGTCACAACTCAAGTTGTATACCAGCAAAATGAGTATCAACCATTTCTTTGATTCTTGAAGAATACGTACATAAAGCATTGCATAATTATATAATTGACAGTTCTATCAGGGAATTTTTATTGGTCCCCTTTCTACAGACTACTGTGTTTATGGTACACAAATACCTTTAACATCCCCTATTCTTATTGTTACAGGGGGCAATGCAACGTTCTGTCTATCAGCTACAAAAGGATTCTCTATATTCTAGTACAGTGTATAACACACTCTCCTATGTGAGACATACAGCAGATAGGAAGTTAAAATGTAAGGCACAGCCTGTAACTATAATAGCATACCTGATTAGCAGTGTTCCTATTAGAACAAAGTGCCCTGACCAAGGGAACTTCTGCACAAGCACCAAGGGCCTATCTTGTTCTTTCTGCTTCTTTTTTCTTCTGTTTTTTTGGGCCTATGCTTGCACAGTAGATTGCAAAAGTTGGCTTTTTACTTATAGTTCAGTTTTCTGCTAGTAGTAGCACCAGCCCAGGGGAATCAGGTATGTGATTATTATCACTGGGGGGTGCATAACAAGAAATTTTACAACATTCACTCCTGATTCCCTTTTAGCCACTTAGAGGGCATTAATTATAAAAATTTTAATTTTTCTGATAATTTTATTTATAAAAAAGTCTGAGCAAACTGGAATCCATGATTTGACCTTATTTATTATTAAAAAAGCACAATTTAATGGGATCGGGGAAAAACTCAATAAAATCGAGTGAAAATCCAAATCGTACGTTTTTTCTTATTTTTTTCCCAAATTGCATGATTTTTCTGGCTTTTTCCCTAAAATAATTTGGATTTTTGGGCTAATTTCAGCCCAGACCACAGAAACTTTCAAATAGTATTGGGATCTCTCCCATTGACTTATATAAAACCTTGGCAGGTCTGAGATGTTGAATTTTCAAATTAAGACTTTCTCCGGGGTATAATAAATTTTAAAAAACGTGAGGTTTTTTTTTCCACTTAAAATTAGGATTTTGTAGCATTCTGACTTTAATAAATAAACCCCTTAATGTTCATAGCCTCTATCCCCCAAAATGAGGGCACAAGGGCAGTTCAGAAGACATTATCTATATATTATGTTTCAGTGAAATGGGAGCATTTTGAATCTAATTACATTTACACTAACATGCCCTTTATTACACATTGCCAATTATAGCTATGTCTTATTGATGATATTGTTTCGGGGCTTGC